>NW_028229558.1:58155-292684 GCF_053477565.2 Lygodium microphyllum | reverse complement strand
ATAAAGACCCTATACCATCCTGTCTAGCCAAGAAAACTGCGTATTTCTTTAACGGATACTGGTATTGGCCATTCAAGCACATCTCTGACTTTGGCTGGGTCTACTGATATTCCTTCTGATGATACTATGAATCCTAGATATTCAATCTGACGTTTGAAGAATGCACACTTCTTCATTTTTGCATACAGCTTATGAGACCTCATTGTCTCAAGGACAATCCGTAGTTGAGGTTCATGATCTTCTTCCTGTTTAGAATAGACTAAAATATCATCGAAGAAGACAAGCACGAAATCATCAAGATATGGTCTAAAGATATCCTTTATTAACCTATTGAATGTGGCAGGCACATTCGTAAGCCCTAATCCAGTAGTTGCTTGAGTTGTTCCTTCAACTCAATTGCTTCCGATATAGACATTCTATAGGGTCTCTTCGCAATTGGCACAGCTCCTATTACTAGCTTGATCTCATGATCTACTTCACTTTGAAGCGAGAGTTCTGTTAACTCTTCAGAAGCTACGTCCACGTATCCCTTCAGCCAAGTGACCAAATCACTTTACTTCTTTATCAATATTCATAGTCAAGACAATCGGAAAAAAAAAGTTTTATTCCATTCATATCAGCATAGCCCTTTCGAGGTACAATTATTTCTTGGGGCGATGGAACAAGTTAATACATTAATTCGAGGAGAATAAGATATTATTGCATTCAGCTACAGGAACTGAGTAGTAGTACGGATTGGGGTCATCGATTTTCAGGAATCGATAGTTCATTGGAAGATTAGGGTATCTTTTCCTTTGATATCCCTTCTTCTCATGACGTCCCAAAACCTTGATTCGGTCGGCAGGGATTCTTTGAATCACTTCCCCGTACACATACTTATTCTGGTTAACCCTTCGACCTCCGACCTGTAGGGTCGCGTTTGCATGAGCCTCAACAAAGACGAACAGCTTTACGATCTTCAAACCCTCCATCCACTTGATTCTCTTCAAGTTAATTTGAAGGTACACAGGTTGATAGGCAGTTATGTAATAGATCCCTAAAACACCCATCCATCTCCATTCCACGTACACAGGTGATGGATTGTAAATGCGGTCTAGGATGTTCATCATTTCAATTCTCTGCCTATAATGCGGAGAATGCATTGCCGTCATAAACATGATCCGGAACACCAAAAACTTGTTCCACGCCTCGTAATTCTGCAAGACAGTATTGAAGGTAAGGAAATGTTTGGACAGCAACAATTTCTTTACTTCATTTTTAATGAAATCTCATGAAAACAATTCCATTGTTGGTCGGCTCTGATACCAACTGTAACGTGTCCACTAGAATCCTCTAGGACACGTCTTGGCAGTCCATCGGAAGGCTGTCTAGAGAACTCCGCCCGGCACTCCCATGGAATGTTACGGGCTTTGTAATCTAGGTCTTTCCGCGTCTGCCACGTAGCGGAAGTGTCCTGGCCGTTTCCCACTTAGGATCGACCGGAATTAAGGTTTTCTAGTTTGGTCATTGGCTAGCAGCAACTAGCGTCAGACCCGAGCGAACTACTTTACGCAGAAACGCCAGGTCCGAAGCGGATTCACGCTGCACTTGGTTCAAGGAGAATGGGAAACGAGAGGGATGCAAGGCTCGACCCTCTGCCATAAGGCATAGTCCCATTCCGTTCCCCTAAAACAGCGTGAATTGGGTAATAGTTAATTCTAAGTCATCGTTCTCGTTACTTGTTTTGGAGATGACGATCATCCTCTGTTTGCCGAAGACTTTGAGAAAAGTTCCCGGCTGACCGGGACCACCCATCCATAGGACGGACCCATGGTCCATCCTCCGCACTTTCCTCGGTTTGTTTTAGTTATGTAATTACCTACCACATTAGTTTGACATATAACAAACAGCTTCTTTGATTAACCCTGTTATGCACTGGTTCCTTCACGTAATCTTATCACAGGACATAAAGAAAAACAATGCCAAACAACTTCTTTATTATCATTTTATCCTTTTATCTTTGAAATACAAGGAGTTCCGCCCGTAGGCTTTTCATAATCCGCCCGAAGGCTATCCAGTAATCCACCAGGGATCACTAATCCAAGTTTCCGCCCGTAGACTAGTATGCGGGCCTCGAGATCCAATCCCGAGTCACGTTAGCCTCTTGTGCAGGGCCCGGAAGGCGAGGGATTTACGGCCAGAGCCCCCTCTGGCACCCAAGCGTCCTCCTGCTCCAAGTAGAACTCAACGGAGAGACCTCTCACGGCGGGTTCGGTCCACGTTCCCGGCGCGGTTAACAACCCCCTTGGTTAGGGTCAGGCAGGCAGTCGGGGGTAACTGAAGCTGCCTCTCCCTTCAGGCCTTCAACCTGAAGTATTTAGATATCTTTTCATCCTTTAGTTCATTGAGCAAACAATGCAAACAGTGCTTTCTAAACTGTTACAAGCACAATCAATTCCAATGGTCGTTTAGCTGGCAAACTGTTAAGGAGCGACTCCTTTTCTCCGAATGCAACCCGCATTCGATCCGGAACCAATTGCAACTTGGCAAGATTCCTATCATTCTTGGGTTAGGGTCATACCCTACCAATACTTTAGGTTTTGTTATGGTAGATTCCAGCGACCATATCGCTTCAATCTATTGATTGGTCAATTGCTTCCAGGCAAATACCTAACTTTCCTTTTCCTTAGCAACTATTTCCCAGGAAAGGTGATGTAACAGGATGATTACTCGTCCTTTTGTAGGTTATCTTAGCGCAATAACTTGCCAACATCATTTCCAAGAAATGACAAAACTCTCTTGTGGACAAATCTCAAGTCTATGCGACGTGGCAACTTTTTGTACATGTGTTGTATCTCTTCCACGGGATCATTTCACCCATTGAATGGCGTATTCAGGTTACGGAATTAACTTCAGGCGAGTAGCAGGGTTTAGGGTGTCTTCTTACCCAACCTATTCCTAACTATATTGGTCCACGGTCCTAGGACTTTCCAACCCAGTCGGAGTTTCATCATTTGAACGAATGATCCTTAGGATAAAACCTTAGATCATTT
The DNA here is from genome assembly GCF_053477565.2 of Lygodium microphyllum. Lineage (NCBI taxonomy): Eukaryota > Viridiplantae > Streptophyta > Polypodiopsida > Schizaeales > Lygodiaceae > Lygodium > Lygodium microphyllum. The sequence continues at coordinate 289,652 of NW_028229558.1, read as the reverse complement.
TATGCATGAGCATCCAATTGATTCGACATCTCGTGAATGTGTGTAAGGTCTTTGGGTTTGCGGGTTTTGACTTGGCAACCAGTGTAAAACTAGGTCGAATTCTTATTGCACTAAACCCTAGTTAGCACTTGAGATACCTATCATATCGACCCAACCATGTCCATAAGAATCCTTGTGGTTTAGGTGACTTAGTCAACTCAATATACTTGTCTTGCGTCACGGATGAACCTTTCCTAAAGGTAATAAACTAGATCTAGTGGAGATTAATAGTTACAATTACACCAATGCGTGTAAACATGCGATTCACTGCTTCTACGCATCACATGGTTCACAATAACCCTATCCTTCCTTGCTAAGGTAAAAATGCCTGATAACCTGGACACTAACTTTCCTAGGTCCTACTAGGACTTACATCAAATAGTCAGGCCTACAACCTTATTGTCTATACTTAAAATCTTATGCTTTGTCTCCTAAATGCGGCTCCTAATGAATGACATTTTTGCATGATGACTATGCAATACGCAACGTTCTCCTAGCTACAATGAAGTTCATACAAAACTACAGCTAGTGATAATTTATTCCATTTTACATGCCACTTGCAAGCCCATAAGATAATTTCCGTACTCTCTTCTATTTCTTTTCGGATAATATCTTATGGGTGTTAACTTTTCCTCATGAAATCATTACGAGGAGGATGTTGCCTAACATGCGGCACATACTTATTCCTACCATGTCTAAGAAGAAAAAATGCACTTATAAATTCCATTTCTTTGCCTAAGTAATATATGTTTAGACTCATTACTTTGATAACGTACCAAAATAGCATCATGCAGCTAGTCTCCTAAGGCGGGCAACCCGTTTCAATTTCATGGCATGCTTCAACCTTGCCTATCGTTTCAAGAGATACTTTATCAAATGTCTTTTTACCACTGCCACATGCATTAAAAATAAGCGTAAAAATGCATTCTTCCCTATGGAACTAAGCGCACCTAATCATTTCTTTAAGCGAAAATAAACTTGAAAGAACCTGGACTTGTGGGCTCGGGGAGATATCCACTTGTATGCTCGGAGATGAACCTTCCGCAGGCGCACCTTGTGATCTTTTTGGGGCCATCGTGGGCGTGGTCTCGGCTTCTGGTTAGTCTTTGCGATCTACGAATTGACTTGCCTTGGCATGCAACCTCCCGACCTTTGCCTTTTTCCCTCGTACGCAGGAGATTCCTTTACGAGATTTCGGATAAATGGTGCTTGCGGAAGAGGGCTTTATGAGTTCTTTAGGGAAAACCCGGGTTGGCACGGAATTGATTCACGGATGGCTTGTGGGCTTTGAAGTCTTTTTGCGAAAAGCCTTTTACGAAGGGTCTTGTGGGAGGTCTTTATGGGCTTCACCTTCTCCTCTTCAAAGTCCCGGGGAGGGGGGTATGAACGGGTCTATGGGGATGTAGTGGGAAGGGGGACTTAAGGAAGCCCCCCCCTTAGAAGCTTCTTAAGAAGCTTCTAAGAAGCTTCTAGTCGTCAGCAGCACGTCGATGGGGGGGGGGAAGGGGTCGTGATCCAGGCGGGCGGCGGACTGGCGGACTGCAGCGCGGCGACCTCCTACAGCACGGCGACCTCCTGCTGCAGCACGGCGACCTCCTCCTACAGCCGGCCTCTGTCTGCACGGTCCTCCCCTCTAGCCTCCCCCCCTCTAGCTAGGGGGTGTTTATATAGGCATGGGGGGGGAAAAGGCCTCCACCACGTGGAGGACTCATGGCCTTCCCTCCTCATGCATTCCCTACTCACTCTTCCTTAGGCCATACCTCCCCACACTCCCTCTCCTCCAGCCATGCATCGGCTGGGGGAAGGGATAATTAAAAAAATTTGCCTAAAATTTATCCAATTGTCCCTTCAAAAAGGGTGTTCCCTCGCGACTTTTACGGTCCTCAACCCCAGCCTCTAATTCACAATGTGGAGGCTACATTTTTGGAGCGTGAATGGTATGGATTATGCTCACAATAATACGATGTAGGGGATAACCTTGCACAGGGTTTACACGGCGTGCGGGAAGTTAATATTTACGGTACGCAGTGCGCGGAAATATTACATTCTCTCCCCCTTAGAAGAATCGAGATGTCCTCATCTCGAGATAAACTGGGGATATTGAAGATTGAGAGAGCTTTCATCCATCCAGGTAGCATCCTCTTCGGGATAATCTTTCCACCGGACGAGGCATTCTTTCAAGGTTCTAGATCTCAATTGTCTCTCCCTGACATCTAAAATCTTTTCCGGTCTTAGTTCAAGGACTCCTTGACTAGGCATTACAATTTGTTGGTCATCAAGTACATGATTTGGGTTGGGTACATATTTTTTTAAGAGACTAATATGGAACACATTGTGAACCTTTAGGTTATCAGGAAGTTGCAATTTATAAGCATTGGGTCCCAGGCATTTGAGGATTTTATACGGTCCACAATACCTTGGACTTAGCTTCTTGCATTCACCTAGAGATAGAGGACTCTTTTTCGGCCGTACACGAATGAAGACCATGTCTCCTTCTCCGAAGACCCTCTCTTGGCGTTTCAAATCCGCATATGCCTTTTGTCTATCTTTGGCTGCTTGTATATCTTGTCTTATTGACCTTATTTGGTCATCCATGTCCTCCAACATTTGTCTTGAAGCTTCCACCCTTAGGGTAGGATCAGAAAAATTTAGGGGACTTCGACAATCATGACCATACAATGCCTGGAAAGGGGTCATTTGAATGCTCTGCTGGTAAGAAGCGTTGTAGGCAAATTCTACTGACGGTAAGTACTGAATCCATCTCTTCGGTTCCCGACAGCAGTAAGCCCTAAGCATATCCTCAATGATTTGATTTACTCGCTCTGTTTGTCCATCTGTTTGGGGATGGTAGGCAGTGCTAAAACAGAGTTGAGTTCCAATAGCTTCAAAGATAGCTCTCCAAAATTGTGAAGTGAAGAGAGAGTCTCGATCGCTAATGATCCTTCTAGGTAACCCATGTAGCTTGAATATTTCTTTGATAAACACTCTTGCAATGTCGGAGGCTTTATAGTTTGTCTTTACTGGAATCAGGTGTGCAACCTTAGTAAGCATGTCAACTACAACCATAATGGAGTTGTATCCTCCTTGGACTTGGGGTAAGCCCACCACAAAATCCATACTGATGAATTCCCATTTCATTTGGGGAATGTCAAGTGGTTGTAATTTTCCTGGCATCATGACATGTTCAGCCTTGATACGTTGGCAAGACAAACATTCAGTGACATATTTGAGAACGTCACCTTCGAGTCTCTCCCAATGATAGCTCTTCCTAACTGCATTAAGAGTTTTTGCATAGCCAGGATGTCCCGCGAAAGGGGAATCATGAGCTTCCCATAATATCTTCTGCTTAAGTGACTGGCTTGTTGGTATACATAACCTTGTTCTGTAATAATAGACAAGTCCATTATCAGTGGGAAATTCCCGATACTTAGCTTGTGACTTCAGATTCTGCTCTTTGGTAGCTATTTCTTTTATCATGGTTTGGTAGGCCAAATCATGGCTTGCTTCTTCTTTAGCTAGTTCGAGTATAGGGTTGCTTGGCATAGATACCTTTGTAGCCAGAGATCTGGCCGTTGATGGATTCTGCAAGATTAGGGAGTTTAGGAATGCCTTGCGACTGAGTGCATCGGCAACTACATTCTCTTTCCCCGGTCGATACTCGATTTCAAAATCATACTCCTCCAATACTTCGATCCATCGACGTTGCCTCATGTTGAGCTCGTTCTGGGTAAAAATCCATTTGAGACTCTTATGATCTGTTACTAGAGTAAACTTGTTACCCAACAGGTAGTGTCTCCAAAGCTTTAGAGCATGGATGACAGCTAATAACTCCAGATCATGCGTGGCATAATTCTTTTCATGATTCTTCAATTTCCTTGAAGAGTATGCTACTGGATGACCTTCCTGCATGAGTACACACCCCAAGGCAAGAATGCTGGCATCAGTTACTACCTCGAACTCCTTATTGAGGTCGGGAAGTTTCAGAATAGGTGCTGATGCCAAACATTGCTTCAATTGGTCGAAGCTATTTTGCTCGGGAGTTGACCATGTAACAGAAGTCTGCTTCTTTAGTAAGTCGGTAAGAGGTGCTGCAATCAAAGCACAGTTTTTGATAAAGACCCTATACCATCCTGTCTAGCCAAGAAAACTGCGTATTTCTTTAACGGATACTGGTATTGGCCATTCAAGCACATCTCTGACTTTGGCTGGGTCTACTGATATTCCTTCTGATGATACTATGAATCCTAGATATTCAATCTGACGTTTGAAGAATGCACACTTCTTCATTTTTGCATACAGCTTATGAGACCTCATTGTCTCAAGGACAATCCGTAGTTGAGGTTCATGATCTTCTTCCTGTTTAGAATAGACTAAAATATCATCGAAGAAGACAAGCACGAAATCATCAAGATATGGTCTAAAGATATCCTTTATTAACCTATTGAATGTGGCAGGCACATTCGTAAGCCCTAATCCAGTAGTTGCTTGAGTTGTTCCTTCAACTCAATTGCTTCCGATATAGACATTCTATAGGGTCTCTTCGCAATTGGCACAGCTCCTATTACTAGCTTGATCTCATGATCTACTTCACTTTGAAGCGAGAGTTCTGTTAACTCTTCAGAAGCTACGTCCACGTATCCCTTCAGCCAAGTGACCAAATCACTTTACTTCTTTATCAATATTCATAGTCAAGACAATCGGAAAAAAAAAGTTTTATTCCATTCATATCAGCATAGCCCTTTCGAGGTACAATTATTTCTTGGGGCGATGGAACAAGTTAATACATTAATTCGAGGAGAATAAGATATTATTGCATTCAGCTACAGGAACTGAGTAGTAGTACGGATTGGGGTCATCGATTTTCAGGAATCGATAGTTCATTGGAAGATTAGGGTATCTTTTCCTTTGATATCCCTTCTTCTCATGACGTCCCAAAACCTTGATTCGGTCGGCAGGGATTCTTTGAATCACTTCCCCGTACACATACTTATTCTGGTTAACCCTTCGACCTCCGACCTGTAGGGTCGCGTTTGCATGAGCCTCAACAAAGACGAACAGCTTTACGATCTTCAAACCCTCCATCCACTTGATTCTCTTCAAGTTAATTTGAAGGTACACAGGTTGATAGGCAGTTATGTAATAGATCCCTAAAACACCCATCCATCTCCATTCCACGTACACAGGTGATGGATTGTAAATGCGGTCTAGGATGTTCATCATTTCAATTCTCTGCCTATAATGCGGAGAATGCATTGCCGTCATAAACATGATCCGGAACACCAAAAACTTGTTCCACGCCTCGTAATTCTGCAAGACAGTATTGAAGGTAAGGAAATGTTTGGACAGCAACAATTTCTTTACTTCATTTTTAATGAAATCTCATGAAAACAATTCCATTGTTGGTCGGCTCTGATACCAACTGTAACGTGTCCACTAGAATCCTCTAGGACACGTCTTGGCAGTCCATCGGAAGGCTGTCTAGAGAACTCCGCCCGGCACTCCCATGGAATGTTACGGGCTTTGTAATCTAGGTCTTTCCGCGTCTGCCACGTAGCGGAAGTGTCCTGGCCGTTTCCCACTTAGGATCGACCGGAATTAAGGTTTTCTAGTTTGGTCATTGGCTAGCAGCAACTAGCGTCAGACCCGAGCGAACTACTTTACGCAGAAACGCCAGGTCCGAAGCGGATTCACGCTGCACTTGGTTCAAGGAGAATGGGAAACGAGAGGGATGCAAGGCTCGACCCTCTGCCATAAGGCATAGTCCCATTCCGTTCCCCTAAAACAGCGTGAATTGGGTAATAGTTAATTCTAAGTCATCGTTCTCGTTACTTGTTTTGGAGATGACGATCATCCTCTGTTTGCCGAAGACTTTGAGAAAAGTTCCCGGCTGACCGGGACCACCCATCCATAGGACGGACCCATGGTCCATCCTCCGCACTTTCCTCGGTTTGTTTTAGTTATGTAATTACCTACCACATTAGTTTGACATATAACAAACAGCTTCTTTGATTAACCCTGTTATGCACTGGTTCCTTCACGTAATCTTATCACAGGACATAAAGAAAAACAATGCCAAACAACTTCTTTATTATCATTTTATCCTTTTATCTTTGAAATACAAGGAGTTCCGCCCGTAGGCTTTTCATAATCCGCCCGAAGGCTATCCAGTAATCCACCAGGGATCACTAATCCAAGTTTCCGCCCGTAGACTAGTATGCGGGCCTCGAGATCCAATCCCGAGTCACGTTAGCCTCTTGTGCAGGGCCCGGAAGGCGAGGGATTTACGGCCAGAGCCCCCTCTGGCACCCAAGCGTCCTCCTGCTCCAAGTAGAACTCAACGGAGAGACCTCTCACGGCGGGTTCGGTCCACGTTCCCGGCGCGGTTAACAACCCCCTTGGTTAGGGTCAGGCAGGCAGTCGGGGGTAACTGAAGCTGCCTCTCCCTTCAGGCCTTCAACCTGAAGTATTTAGATATCTTTTCATCCTTTAGTTCATTGAGCAAACAATGCAAACAGTGCTTTCTAAACTGTTACAAGCACAATCAATTCCAATGGTCGTTTAGCTGGCAAACTGTTAAGGAGCGACTCCTTTTCTCCGAATGCAACCCGCATTCGATCCGGAACCAATTGCAACTTGGCAAGATTCCTATCATTCTTGGGTTAGGGTCATACCCTACCAATACTTTAGGTTTTGTTATGGTAGATTCCAGCGACCATATCGCTTCAATCTATTGATTGGTCAATTGCTTCCAGGCAAATACCTAACTTTCCTTTTCCTTAGCAACTATTTCCCAGGAAAGGTGATGTAACAGGATGATTACTCGTCCTTTTGTAGGTTATCTTAGCGCAATAACTTGCCAACATCATTTCCAAGAAATGACAAAACTCTCTTGTGGACAAATCTCAAGTCTATGCGACGTGGCAACTTTTTGTACATGTGTTGTATCTCTTCCACGGGATCATTTCACCCATTGAATGGCGTATTCAGGTTACGGAATTAACTTCAGGCGAGTAGCAGGGTTTAGGGTGTCTTCTTACCCAACCTATTCCTAACTATATTGGTCCACGGTCCTAGGACTTTCCAACCCAGTCGGAGTTTCATCATTTGAACGAATGATCCTTAGGATAAAACCTTAGATCATTTTATGCATGAGCATCCAATTGATTCGACATCTCGTGAATGTGTGTAAGGTCTTTGGGTTTGCGGGTTTTGACTTGGCAACCAGTGTAAAACTAGGTCGAATTCTTATTGCACTAAACCCTAGTTAGCACTTGAGATACCTATCATATCGACCCAACCATGTCCATAAGAATCCTTGTGGTTTAGGTGACTTAGTCAACTCAATATACTTGTCTTGCGTCACGGATGAACCTTTCCTAAAGGTAATAAACTAGATCTAGTGGAGATTAATAGTTACAATTACACCAATGCGTGTAAACATGCGATTCACTGCTTCTACGCATCACATGGTTCACAATAACCCTATCCTTCCTTGCTAAGGTAAAAATGCCTGATAACCTGGACACTAACTTTCCTAGGTCCTACTAGGACTTACATCAAATAGTCAGGCCTACAACCTTATTGTCTATACTTAAAATCTTATGCTTTGTCTCCTAAATGCGGCTCCTAATGAATGACATTTTTGCATGATGACTATGCAATACGCAACGTTCTCCTAGCTACAATGAAGTTCATACAAAACTACAGCTAGTGATAATTTATTCCATTTTACATGCCACTTGCAAGCCCATAAGATAATTTCCGTACTCTCTTCTATTTCTTTTCGGATAATATCTTATGGGTGTTAACTTTTCCTCATGAAATCATTACGAGGAGGATGTTGCCTAACATGCGGCACATACTTATTCCTACCATGTCTAAGAAGAAAAAATGCACTTATAAATTCCATTTCTTTGCCTAAGTAATATATGTTTAGACTCATTACTTTGATAACGTACCAAAATAGCATCATGCAGCTAGTCTCCTAAGGCGGGCAACCCGTTTCAATTTCATGGCATGCTTCAACCTTGCCTATCGTTTCAAGAGATACTTTATCAAATGTCTTTTTACCACTGCCACATGCATTAAAAATAAGCGTAAAAATGCATTCTTCCCTATGGAACTAAGCGCACCTAATCATTTCTTTAAGCGAAAATAAACTTGAAAGAACCTGGACTTGTGGGCTCGGGGAGATATCCACTTGTATGCTCGGAGATGAACCTTCCGCAGGCGCACCTTGTGATCTTTTTGGGGCCATCGTGGGCGTGGTCTCGGCTTCTGGTTAGTCTTTGCGATCTACGAATTGACTTGCCTTGGCATGCAACCTCCCGACCTTTGCCTTTTTCCCTCGTACGCAGGAGATTCCTTTACGAGATTTCGGATAAATGGTGCTTGCGGAAGAGGGCTTTATGAGTTCTTTAGGGAAAACCCGGGTTGGCACGGAATTGATTCACGGATGGCTTGTGGGCTTTGAAGTCTTTTTGCGAAAAGCCTTTTACGAAGGGTCTTGTGGGAGGTCTTTATGGGCTTCACCTTCTCCTCTTCAAAGTCCCGGGGAGGGGGGTATGAACGGGTCTATGGGGATGTAGTGGGAAGGGGGACTTAAGGAAGCCCCCCCCTTAGAAGCTTCTTAAGAAGCTTCTAAGAAGCTTCTAGTCGTCAGCAGCACGTCGATGGGGGGGGGGAAGGGGTCGTGATCCAGGCGGGCGGCGGACTGGCGGACTGCAGCGCGGCGACCTCCTACAGCACGGCGACCTCCTGCTGCAGCACGGCGACCTCCTCCTACAGCCGGCCTCTGTCTGCACGGTCCTCCCCTCTAGCCTCCCCCCCTCTAGCTAGGGGGTGTTTATATAGGCATGGGGGGGGAAAAGGCCTCCACCACGTGGAGGACTCATGGCCTTCCCTCCTCATGCATTCCCTACTCACTCTTCCTTAGGCCATACCTCCCCACACTCCCTCTCCTCCAGCCATGCATCGGCTGGGGGAAGGGATAATTAAAAAAATTTGCCTAAAATTTATCCAATTGTCCCTTCAAAAAGGGTGTTCCCTCGCGACTTTTACGGTCCTCAACCCCAGCCTCTAATTCACAATGTGGAGGCTACATTTTTGGAGCGTGAATGGTATGGATTATGCTCACAATAATACGATGTAGGGGATAACCTTGCACAGGGTTTACACGGCGTGCGGGAAGTTAATATTTACGGTACGCAGTGCGCGGAAATATTACATTCTCTCCCCCTTAGAAGAATCGAGATGTCCTCATCTCGAGATAAACTGGGGATATTGAAGATTGAGAGAGCTTTCATCCATCCAGGTAGCATCCTCTTCGGGATAATCTTTCCACCGGACGAGGCATTCTTTCAAGGTTCTAGATCTCAATTGTCTCTCCCTGACATCTAAAATCTTTTCCGGTCTTAGTTCAAGGACTCCTTGACTAGGCATTACAATTTGTTGGTCATCAAGTACATGATTTGGGTTGGGTACATATTTTTTTAAGAGACTAATATGGAACACATTGTGAACCTTTAGGTTATCAGGAAGTTGCAATTTATAAGCATTGGGTCCCAGGCATTTGAGGATTTTATACGGTCCACAATACCTTGGACTTAGCTTCTTGCATTCACCTAGAGATAGAGGACTCTTTTTCGGCCGTACACGAATGAAGACCATGTCTCCTTCTCCGAAGACCCTCTCTTGGCGTTTCAAATCCGCATATGCCTTTTGTCTATCTTTGGCTGCTTGTATATCTTGTCTTATTGACCTTATTTGGTCATCCATGTCCTCCAACATTTGTCTTGAAGCTTCCACCCTTAGGGTAGGATCAGAAAAATTTAGGGGACTTCGACAATCATGACCATACAATGCCTGGAAAGGGGTCATTTGAATGCTCTGCTGGTAAGAAGCGTTGTAGGCAAATTCTACTGACGGTAAGTACTGAATCCATCTCTTCGGTTCCCGACAGCAGTAAGCCCTAAGCATATCCTCAATGATTTGATTTACTCGCTCTGTTTGTCCATCTGTTTGGGGATGGTAGGCAGTGCTAAAACAGAGTTGAGTTCCAATAGCTTCAAAGATAGCTCTCCAAAATTGTGAAGTGAAGAGAGAGTCTCGATCGCTAATGATCCTTCTAGGTAACCCATGTAGCTTGAATATTTCTTTGATAAACACTCTTGCAATGTCGGAGGCTTTATAGTTTGTCTTTACTGGAATCAGGTGTGCAACCTTAGTAAGCATGTCAACTACAACCATAATGGAGTTGTATCCTCCTTGGACTTGGGGTAAGCCCACCACAAAATCCATACTGATGAATTCCCATTTCATTTGGGGAATGTCAAGTGGTTGTAATTTTCCTGGCATCATGACATGTTCAGCCTTGATACGTTGGCAAGACAAACATTCAGTGACATATTTGAGAACGTCACCTTCGAGTCTCTCCCAATGATAGCTCTTCCTAACTGCATTAAGAGTTTTTGCATAGCCAGGATGTCCCGCGAAAGGGGAATCATGAGCTTCCCATAATATCTTCTGCTTAAGTGACTGGCTTGTTGGTATACATAACCTTGTTCTGTAATAATAGACAAGTCCATTATCAGTGGGAAATTCCCGATACTTAGCTTGTGACTTCAGATTCTGCTCTTTGGTAGCTATTTCTTTTATCATGGTTTGGTAGGCCAAATCATGGCTTGCTTCTTCTTTAGCTAGTTCGAGTATAGGGTTGCTTGGCATAGATACCTTTGTAGCCAGAGATCTGGCCGTTGATGGATTCTGCAAGATTAGGGAGTTTAGGAATGCCTTGCGACTGAGTGCATCGGCAACTACATTCTCTTTCCCCGGTCGATACTCGATTTCAAAATCATACTCCTCCAATACTTCGATCCATCGACGTTGCCTCATGTTGAGCTCGTTCTGGGTAAAAATCCATTTGAGACTCTTATGATCTGTTACTAGAGTAAACTTGTTACCCAACAGGTAGTGTCTCCAAAGCTTTAGAGCATGGATGACAGCTAATAACTCCAGATCATGCGTGGCATAATTCTTTTCATGATTCTTCAATTTCCTTGAAGAGTATGCTACTGGATGACCTTCCTGCATGAGTACACACCCCAAGGCAAGAATGCTGGCATCAGTTACTACCTCGAACTCCTTATTGAGGTCGGGAAGTTTCAGAATAGGTGCTGATGCCAAACATTGCTTCAATTGGTCGAAGCTATTTTGCTCGGGAGTTGACCATGTAACAGAAGTCTGCTTCTTTAGTAAGTCGGTAAGAGGTGCTGCAATCAAAGCACAGTTTTTGATAAAGACCCTATACCATCCTGTCTAGCCAAGAAAACTGCGTATTTCTTTAACGGATACTGGTATTGGCCATTCAAGCACATCTCTGACTTTGGCTGGGTCTACTGATATTCCTTCTGATGATACTATGAATCCTAGATATTCAATCTGACGTTTGAAGAATGCAAACTTCTTCATTTTTGCATACAGCTTATGAGACCTCATTGTCTCAAGGACAATCCGTAGTTGAGGTTCATGATCTTCTTCCTGTTTAGAATAGACTAAAATATCATCGAAGAAGACAAGCACGAAATCATCAAGATATGGTCTAAAGATATCCTTTATTAACCTATTGAATGTGGCAGGCACATTCGTAAGCCCTAATCCAGTAGTTGCTTGAGTTGTTCCTTCAACTCAATTGCTTCCGATATAGACATTCTATAGGGTCTCTTCGCAATTGGCACAGCTCCTATTACTAGCTTGATCTCATGATCTACTTCACTTTGAAGCGAGAGTTCTGTTAACTCTTCAGAAGCTACGTCCACGTATCCCTTCAGCCAAGTGACCAAATCACTTTACTTCTTTATCAATATTCATAGTCAAGACAATCGGAAAAAAAAAGTTTTATTCCATTCATATCAGCATAGCCCTTTCGAGGTACAATTATTTCTTGGGGCGATGGAACAAGTTAATACATTAATTCGAGGAGAATAAGATATTATTGCATTCAGCTACAGGAACTGAGTAGTAGTACGGATTGGGGTCATCGATTTTCAGGAATCGATAGTTCATTGGAAGATTAGGGTATCTTTTCCTTTGATATCCCTTCTTCTCATGACGTCCCAAAACCTTGATTCGGTCGGCAGGGATTCTTTGAATCACTTCCCCGTACACATACTTATTCTGGTTAACCCTTCGACCTCCGACCTGTAGGGTCGCGTTTGCATGAGCCTCAACAAAGACGAACAGCTTTACGATCTTCAAACCCTCCATCCACTTGATTCTCTTCAAGTTAATTTGAAGGTACACAGGTTGATAGGCAGTTATGTAATAGATCCCTAAAACACCCATCCATCTCCATTCCACGTACACAGGTGATGGATTGTAAATGCGGTCTAGGATGTTCATCATTTCAATTCTCTGCCTATAATGCGGAGAATGCATTGCCGTCATAAACATGATCCGGAACACCAAAAACTTGTTCCACGCCTCGTAATTCTGCAAGACAGTATTGAAGGTAAGGAAATGTTTGGACAGCAACAATTTCTTTACTTCATTTTTAATGAAATCTCATGAAAACAATTCCATTGTTGGTCGGCTCTGATACCAACTGTAACGTGTCCACTAGAATCCTCTAGGACACGTCTTGGCAGTCCATCGGAAGGCTGTCTAGAGAACTCCGCCCGGCACTCCCATGGAATGTTACGGGCTTTGTAATCTAGGTCTTTCCGCGTCTGCCACGTAGCGGAAGTGTCCTGGCCGTTTCCCACTTAGGATCGACCGGAATTAAGGTTTTCTAGTTTGGTCATTGGCTAGCAGCAACTAGCGTCAGACCCGAGCGAACTACTTTACGCAGAAACGCCAGGTCCGAAGCGGATTCACGCTGCACTTGGTTCAAGGAGAATGGGAAACGAGAGGGATGCAAGGCTCGACCCTCTGCCATAAGGCATAGTCCCATTCCGTTCCCCTAAAACAGCGTGAATTGGGTAATAGTTAATTCTAAGTCATCGTTCTCGTTACTTGTTTTGGAGATGACGATCATCCTCTGTTTGCCGAAGACTTTGAGAAAAGTTCCCGGCTGACCGGGACCACCCATCCATAGGACGGACCCATGGTCCATCCTCCGCACTTTCCTCGGTTTGTTTTAGTTATGTAATTACCTACCACATTAGTTTGACATATAACAAACAGCTTCTTTGATTAACCCTGTTATGCACTGGTTCCTTCACGTAATCTTATCACAGGACATAAAGAAAAACAATGCCAAACAACTTCTTTATTATCATTTTATCCTTTTATCTTTGAAATACAAGGAGTTCCGCCCGTAGGCTTTTCATAATCCGCCCGAAGGCTATCCAGTAATCCACCAGGGATCACTAATCCAAGTTTCCGCCCGTAGACTAGTATGCGGGCCTCGAGATCCAATCCCGAGTCACGTTAGCCTCTTGTGCAGGGCCCGGAAGGCGAGGGATTTACGGCCAGAGCCCCCTCTGGCACCCAAGCGTCCTCCTGCTCCAAGTAGAACTCAACGGAGAGACCTCTCACGGCGGGTTCGGTCCACGTTCCCGGCGCGGTTAACAACCCCCTTGGTTAGGGTCAGGCAGGCAGTCGGGGGTAACTGAAGCTGCCTCTCCCTTCAGGCCTTCAACCTGAAGTATTTAGATATCTTTTCATCCTTTAGTTCATTGAGCAAACAATGCAAACAGTGCTTTCTAAACTGTTACAAGCACAATCAATTCCAATGGTCGTTTAGCTGGCAAACTGTTAAGGAGCGACTCCTTTTCTCCGAATGCAACCCGCATTCGATCCGGAACCAATTGCAACTTGGCAAGATTCCTATCATTCTTGGGTTAGGGTCATACCCTACCAATACTTTAGGTTTTGTTATGGTAGATTCCAGCGACCATATCGCTTCAATCTATTGATTGGTCAATTGCTTCCAGGCAAATACCTAACTTTCCTTTTCCTTAGCAACTATTTCCCAGGAAAGGTGATGTAACAGGATGATTACTCGTCCTTTTGTAGGTTATCTTAGCGCAATAACTTGCCAACATCATTTCCAAGAAATGACAAAACTCTCTTGTGGACAAATCTCAAGTCTATGCGACGTGGCAACTTTTTGTACATGTGTTGTATCTCTTCCACGGGATCATTTCACCCATTGAATGGCGTATTCAGGTTACGGAATTAACTTCAGGCGAGTAGCAGGGTTTAGGGTGTCTTCTTACCCAACCTATTCCTAACTATATTGGTCCACGGTCCTAGGACTTTCCAACCCAGTCGGAGTTTCATCATTTGAACGAATGATCCTTAGGATAAAACCTTAGATCATTTTATGCATGAGCATCCAATTGATTCGACATCTCGTGAATGTGTGTAAGGTCTTTGGGTTTGCGGGTTTTGACTTGGCAACCAGTGTAAAACTAGGTCGAATTCTTATTGCACTAAACCCTAGTTAGCACTTGAGATACCTATCATATCGACCCAACCATGTCCATAAGAATCCTTGTGGTTTAGGTGACTTAGTCAACTCAATATACTTGTCTTGCGTCACGGATGAACCTTTCCTAAAGGTAATAAACTAGATCTAGTGGAGATTAATAGTTACAATTACACCAATGCGTGTAAACATGCGATTCACTGCTTCTACGCATCACATGGTTCACAATAACCCTATCCTTCCTTGCTAAGGTAAAAATGCCTGATAACCTGGACACTAACTTTCCTAGGTCCTACTAGGACTTACATCAAATAGTCAGGCCTACAACCTTATTGTCTATACTTAAAATCTTATGCTTTGTCTCCTAAATGCGGCTCCTAATGAATGACATTTTTGCATGATGACTATGCAATACGCAACGTTCTCCTAGCTACAATGAAGTTCATACAAAACTACAGCTAGTGATAATTTATTCCATTTTACATGCCACTTGCAAGCCCATAAGATAATTTCCGTACTCTCTTCTATTTCTTTTCGGATAATATCTTATGGGTGTTAACTTTTCCTCATGAAATCATTACGAGGAGGATGTTGCCTAACATGCGGCACATACTTATTCCTACCATGTCTAAGAAGAAAAAATGCACTTATAAATTCCATTTCTTTGCCTAAGTAATATATGTTTAGACTCATTACTTTGATAACGTACCAAAATAGCATCATGCAGCTAGTCTCCTAAGGCGGGCAACCCGTTTCAATTTCATGGCATGCTTCAACCTTGCCTATCGTTTCAAGAGATACTTTATCAAATGTCTTTTTACCACTGCCACATGCATTAAAAATAAGCGTAAAAATGCATTCTTCCCTATGGAACTAAGCGCACCTAATCATTTCTTTAAGCGAAAATAAACTTGAAAGAACCTGGACTTGTGGGCTCGGGGAGATATCCACTTGTATGCTCGGAGATGAACCTTCCGCAGGCGCACCTTGTGATCTTTTTGGGGCCATCGTGGGCGTGGTCTCGGCTTCTGGTTAGTCTTTGCGATCTACGAATTGACTTGCCTTGGCATGCAACCTCCCGACCTTTGCCTTTTTCCCTCGTACGCAGGAGATTCCTTTACGAGATTTCGGATAAATGGTGCTTGCGGAAGAGGGCTTTATGAGTTCTTTAGGGAAAACCCGGGTTGGCACGGAATTGATTCACGGATGGCTTGTGGGCTTTGAAGTCTTTTTGCGAAAAGCCTTTTACGAAGGGTCTTGTGGGAGGTCTTTATGGGCTTCACCTTCTCCTCTTCAAAGTCCCGGGGAGGGGGGTATGAACGGGTCTATGGGGATGTAGTGGGAAGGGGGACTTAAGGAAGCCCCCCCCTTAGAAGCTTCTTAAGAAGCTTCTAAGAAGCTTCTAGTCGTCAGCAGCACGTCGATGGGGGGGGGGAAGGGGTCGTGATCCAGGCGGGCGGCGGACTGGCGGACTGCAGCGCGGCGACCTCCTACAGCACGGCGACCTCCTGCTGCAGCACGGCGACCTCCTCCTACAGCCGGCCTCTGTCTGCACGGTCCTCCCCTCTAGCCTCCCCCCCTCTAGCTAGGGGGTGTTTATATAGGCATGGGGGGGGAAAAGGCCTCCACCACGTGGAGGACTCATGGCCTTCCCTCCTCATGCATTCCCTACTCACTCTTCCTTAGGCCATACCTCCCCACACTCCCTCTCCTCCAGCCATGCATCGGCTGGGGGAAGGGATAATTAAAAAAATTTGCCTAAAATTTATCCAATTGTCCCTTCAAAAAGGGTGTTCCCTCGCGACTTTTACGGTCCTCAACCCCAGCCTCTAATTCACAATGTGGAGGCTACATTTTTGGAGCGTGAATGGTATGGATTATGCTCACAATAATACGATGTAGGGGATAACCTTGCACAGGGTTTACACGGCGTGCGGGAAGTTAATATTTACGGTACGCAGTGCGCGGAAATATTACATTCTCTCCCCCTTAGAAGAATCGAGATGTCCTCATCTCGAGATAAACTGGGGATATTGAAGATTGAGAGAGCTTTCATCCATCCAGGTAGCATCCTCTTCGGGATAATCTTTCCACCGGACGAGGCATTCTTTCAAGGTTCTAGATCTCAATTGTCTCTCCCTGACATCTAAAATCTTTTCCGGTCTTAGTTCAAGGACTCCTTGACTAGGCATTACAATTTGTTGGTCATCAAGTACATGATTTGGGTTGGGTACATATTTTTTTAAGAGACTAATATGGAACACATTGTGAACCTTTAGGTTATCAGGAAGTTGCAATTTATAAGCATTGGGTCCCAGGCATTTGAGGATTTTATACGGTCCACAATACCTTGGACTTAGCTTCTTGCATTCACCTAGAGATAGAGGACTCTTTTTCGGCCGTACACGAATGAAGACCATGTCTCCTTCTCCGAAGACCCTCTCTTGGCGTTTCAAATCCGCATATGCCTTTTGTCTATCTTTGGCTGCTTGTATATCTTGTCTTATTGACCTTATTTGGTCATCCATGTCCTCCAACATTTGTCTTGAAGCTTCCACCCTTAGGGTAGGATCAGAAAAATTTAGGGGACTTCGACAATCATGACCATACAATGCCTGGAAAGGGGTCATTTGAATGCTCTGCTGGTAAGAAGCGTTGTAGGCAAATTCTACTGACGGTAAGTACTGAATCCATCTCTTCGGTTCCCGACAGCAGTAAGCCCTAAGCATATCCTCAATGATTTGATTTACTCGCTCTGTTTGTCCATCTGTTTGGGGATGGTAGGCAGTGCTAAAACAGAGTTGAGTTCCAATAGCTTCAAAGATAGCTCTCCAAAATTGTGAAGTGAAGAGAGAGTCTCGATCGCTAATGATCCTTCTAGGTAACCCATGTAGCTTGAATATTTCTTTGATAAACACTCTTGCAATGTCGGAGGCTTTATAGTTTGTCTTTACTGGAATCAGGTGTGCAACCTTAGTAAGCATGTCAACTACAACCATAATGGAGTTGTATCCTCCTTGGACTTGGGGTAAGCCCACCACAAAATCCATACTGATGAATTCCCATTTCATTTGGGGAATGTCAAGTGGTTGTAATTTTCCTGGCATCATGACATGTTCAGCCTTGATACGTTGGCAAGACAAACATTCAGTGACATATTTGAGAACGTCACCTTCGAGTCTCTCCCAATGATAGCTCTTCCTAACTGCATTAAGAGTTTTTGCATAGCCAGGATGTCCCGCGAAAGGGGAATCATGAGCTTCCCATAATATCTTCTGCTTAAGTGACTGGCTTGTTGGTATACATAACCTTGTTCTGTAATAATAGACAAGTCCATTATCAGTGGGAAATTCCCGATACTTAGCTTGTGACTTCAGATTCTGCTCTTTGGTAGCTATTTCTTTTATCATGGTTTGGTAGGCCAAATCATGGCTTGCTTCTTCTTTAGCTAGTTCGAGTATAGGGTTGCTTGGCATAGATACCTTTGTAGCCAGAGATCTGGCCGTTGATGGATTCTGCAAGATTAGGGAGTTTAGGAATGCCTTGCGACTGAGTGCATCGGCAACTACATTCTCTTTCCCCGGTCGATACTCGATTTCAAAATCATACTCCTCCAATACTTCGATCCATCGACGTTGCCTCATGTTGAGCTCGTTCTGGGTAAAAATCCATTTGAGACTCTTATGATCTGTTACTAGAGTAAACTTGTTACCCAACAGGTAGTGTCTCCAAAGCTTTAGAGCATGGATGACAGCTAATAACTCCAGATCATGCGTGGCATAATTCTTTTCATGATTCTTCAATTTCCTTGAAGAGTATGCTACTGGATGACCTTCCTGCATGAGTACACACCCCAAGGCAAGAATGCTGGCATCAGTTACTACCTCGAACTCCTTATTGAGGTCGGGAAGTTTCAGAATAGGTGCTGATGCCAAACATTGCTTCAATTGGTCGAAGCTATTTTGCTCGGGAGTTGACCATGTAACAGAAGTCTGCTTCTTTAGTAAGTCGGTAAGAGGTGCTGCAATCAAAGCACAGTTTTTGATAAAGACCCTATACCATCCTGTCTAGCCAAGAAAACTGCGTATTTCTTTAACGGATACTGGTATTGGCCATTCAAGCACATCTCTGACTTTGGCTGGGTCTACTGATATTCCTTCTGATGATACTATGAATCCTAGATATTCAATCTGACGTTTGAAGAATGCACACTTCTTCATTTTTGCATACAGCTTATGAGACCTCATTGTCTCAAGGACAATCCGTAGTTGAGGTTCATGATCTTCTTCCTGTTTAGAATAGACTAAAATATCATCGAAGAAGACAAGCACGAAATCATCAAGATATGGTCTAAAGATATCCTTTATTAACCTATTGAATGTGGCAGGCACATTCGTAAGCCCTAATCCAGTAGTTGCTTGAGTTGTTCCTTCAACTCAATTGCTTCCGATATAGACATTCTATAGGGTCTCTTCGCAATTGGCACAGCTCCTATTACTAGCTTGATCTCATGATCTACTTCACTTTGAAGCGAGAGTTCTGTTAACTCTTCAGAAGCTACGTCCACGTATCCCTTCAGCCAAGTGACCAAATCACTTTACTTCTTTATCAATATTCATAGTCAAGACAATCGGAAAAAAAAAGTTTTATTCCATTCATATCAGCATAGCCCTTTCGAGGTACAATTATTTCTTGGGGCGATGGAACAAGTTAATACATTAATTCGAGGAGAATAAGATATTATTGCATTCAGCTACAGGAACTGAGTAGTAGTACGGATTGGGGTCATCGATTTTCAGGAATCGATAGTTCATTGGAAGATTAGGGTATCTTTTCCTTTGATATCCCTTCTTCTCATGACGTCCCAAAACCTT
Source organism: Lygodium microphyllum (assembly GCF_053477565.2). NCBI lineage: Eukaryota > Viridiplantae > Streptophyta > Polypodiopsida > Schizaeales > Lygodiaceae > Lygodium > Lygodium microphyllum. The sequence continues at coordinate 270,308 of NW_028229558.1, read as the reverse complement.
GATTCGGTCGGCAGGGATTCTTTGAATCACTTCCCCGTACACATACTTATTCTGGTTAACCCTTCGACCTCCGACCTGTAGGGTCGCGTTTGCATGAGCCTCAACAAAGACGAACAGCTTTACGATCTTCAAACCCTCCATCCACTTGATTCTCTTCAAGTTAATTTGAAGGTACACAGGTTGATAGGCAGTTATGTAATAGATCCCTAAAACACCCATCCATCTCCATTCCACGTACACAGGTGATGGATTGTAAATGCGGTCTAGGATGTTCATCATTTCAATTCTCTGCCTATAATGCGGAGAATGCATTGCCGTCATAAACATGATCCGGAACACCAAAAACTTGTTCCACGCCTCGTAATTCTGCAAGACAGTATTGAAGGTAAGGAAATGTTTGGACAGCAACAATTTCTTTACTTCATTTTTAATGAAATCTCATGAAAACAATTCCATTGTTGGTCGGCTCTGATACCAACTGTAACGTGTCCACTAGAATCCTCTAGGACACGTCTTGGCAGTCCATCGGAAGGCTGTCTAGAGAACTCCGCCCGGCACTCCCATGGAATGTTACGGGCTTTGTAATCTAGGTCTTTCCGCGTCTGCCACGTAGCGGAAGTGTCCTGGCCGTTTCCCACTTAGGATCGACCGGAATTAAGGTTTTCTAGTTTGGTCATTGGCTAGCAGCAACTAGCGTCAGACCCGAGCGAACTACTTTACGCAGAAACGCCAGGTCCGAAGCGGATTCACGCTGCACTTGGTTCAAGGAGAATGGGAAACGAGAGGGATGCAAGGCTCGACCCTCTGCCATAAGGCATAGTCCCATTCCGTTCCCCTAAAACAGCGTGAATTGGGTAATAGTTAATTCTAAGTCATCGTTCTCGTTACTTGTTTTGGAGATGACGATCATCCTCTGTTTGCCGAAGACTTTGAGAAAAGTTCCCGGCTGACCGGGACCACCCATCCATAGGACGGACCCATGGTCCATCCTCCGCACTTTCCTCGGTTTGTTTTAGTTATGTAATTACCTACCACATTAGTTTGACATATAACAAACAGCTTCTTTGATTAACCCTGTTATGCACTGGTTCCTTCACGTAATCTTATCACAGGACATAAAGAAAAACAATGCCAAACAACTTCTTTATTATCATTTTATGCTTTTATCTTTGAAATACAAGGAGTTCCGCCCGTAGGCTTTTCATAATCCGCCCGAAGGCTATCCAGTAATCCACCAGGGATCACTAATCCAAGTTTCCGCCCGTAGACTAGTATGCGGGCCTCGAGATCCAATCCCGAGTCACGTTAGCCTCTTGTGCAGGGCCCGGAAGGCGAGGGATTTACGGCCAGAGCCCCCTCTGGCACCCAAGCGTCCTCCTGCTCCAAGTAGAACTCAACGGAGAGACCTCTCACGGCGGGTTCGGTCCACGTTCCCGGCGCGGTTAACAACCCCCTTGGTTAGGGTCAGGCAGGCAGTCGGGGGTAACTGAAGCTGCCTCTCCCTTCAGGCCTTCAACCTGAAGTATTTAGATATCTTTTCATCCTTTAGTTCATTGAGCAAACAATGCAAACAGTGCTTTCTAAACTGTTACAAGCACAATCAATTCCAATGGTCGTTTAGCTGGCAAACTGTTAAGGAGCGACTCCTTTTCTCCGAATGCAACCCGCATTCGATCCGGAACCAATTGCAACTTGGCAAGATTCCTATCATTCTTGGGTTAGGGTCATACCCTACCAATACTTTAGGTTTTGTTATGGTAGATTCCAGCGACCATATCGCTTCAATCTATTGATTGGTCAATTGCTTCCAGGCAAATACCTAACTTTCCTTTTCCTTAGCAACTATTTCCCAGGAAAGGTGATGTAACAGGATGATTACTCGTCCTTTTGTAGGTTATCTTAGCGCAATAACTTGCCAACATCATTTCCAAGAAATGACAAAACTCTCTTGTGGACAAATCTCAAGTCTATGCGACGTGGCAACTTTTTGTACATGTGTTGTATCTCTTCCACGGGATCATTTCACCCATTGAATGGCGTATTCAGGTTACGGAATTAACTTCAGGCGAGTAGCAGGGTTTAGGGTGTCTTCTTACCCAACCTATTCCTAACTATATTGGTCCACGGTCCTAGGACTTTCCAACCCAGTCGGAGTTTCATCATTTGAACGAATGATCCTTAGGATAAAACCTTAGATCATTTTATGCATGAGCATCCAATTGATTCGACATCTCGTGAATGTGTGTAAGGTCTTTGGGTTTGCGGGTTTTGACTTGGCAACCAGTGTAAAACTAGGTCGAATTCTTATTGCACTAAACCCTAGTTAGCACTTGAGATACCTATCATATCGACCCAACCATGTCCATAAGAATCCTTGTGGTTTAGGTGACTTAGTCAACTCAATATACTTGTCTTGCGTCACGGATGAACCTTTCCTAAAGGTAATAAACTAGATCTAGTGGAGATTAATAGTTACAATTACACCAATGCGTGTAAACATGCGATTCACTGCTTCTACGCATCACATGGTTCACAATAACCCTATCCTTCCTTGCTAAGGTAAAAATGCCTGATAACCTGGACACTAACTTTCCTAGGTCCTACTAGGACTTACATCAAATAGTCAGGCCTACAACCTTATTGTCTATACTTAAAATCTTATGCTTTGTCTCCTAAATGCGGCTCCTAATGAATGACACTTTTGCATGATGACTATGCAATACGCAACGTTCTCCTAGCTACAATGAAGTTCATACAAAACTACAGCTAGTGATAATTTATTCCATTTTACATGCCACTTGCAAGCCCATAAGATAATTTCCGTACTCTCTTCTATTTCTTTTCGGATAATATCTTATGGGTGTTAACTTTTCCTCATGAAATCATTACGAGGAGGATGTTGCCTAACATGCGGCACATACTTATTCCTACCATGTCTAAGAAGAAAAAATGCACTTATAAATTCCATTTCTTTGCCTAAGTAATATATGTTTAGACTCATTACTTTGATAACGTACCAAAATAGCATCATGCAGCTAGTCTCCTAAGGCGGGCAACCCGTTTCAATTTCATGGCATGCTTCAACCTTGCCTATCGTTTCAAGAGATACTTTATCAAATGTCTTTTTACCACTGCCACATGCATTAAAAATAAGCGTAAAAATGCATTCTTCCCTATGGAACTAAGCGCACCTAATCATTTCTTTAAGCGAAAATAAACTTGAAAGAACCTGGACTTGTGGGCTCGGGGAGATATCCACTTGTATGCTCGGAGATGAACCTTCCGCAGGCGCACCTTGTGATCTTTTTGGGGCCATCGTGGGCGTGGTCTCGGCTTCTGGTTAGTCTTTGCGATCTACGAATTGACTTGCCTTGGCATGCAACCTCCCGACCTTTGCCTTTTTCCCTCGTACGCAGGAGATTCCTTTACGAGATTTCGGATAAATGGTGCTTGCGGAAGAGGGCTTTATGAGTTCTTTAGGGAAAACCCGGGTTGGCACGGAATTGATTCACGGATGGCTTGTGGGCTTTGAAGTCTTTTTGCGAAAAGCCTTTTACGAAGGGTCTTGTGGGAGGTCTTTATGGGCTTCACCTTCTCCTCTTCAAAGTCCCGGGGAGGGGGGTATGAACGGGTCTATGGGGATGTAGTGGGAAGGGGGACTTAAGGAAGCCCCCCCCTTAGAAGCTTCTTAAGAAGCTTCTAAGAAGCTTCTAGTCGTCAGCAGCACGTCGATGGGGGGGGGGAAGGGGTCGTGATCCAGGCGGGCGGCGGACTGGCGGACTGCAGCGCGGCGACCTCCTACAGCACGGCGACCTCCTGCTGCAGCACGGCGACCTCCTCCTACAGCCGGCCTCTGTCTGCACGGTCCTCCCCTCTAGCCTCCCCCCCTCTAGCTAGGGGGTGTTTATATAGGCATGGGGGGGGAAAAGGCCTCCACCACGTGGAGGACTCATGGCCTTCCCTCCTCATGCATTCCCTACTCACTCTTCCTTAGGCCATACCTCCCCACACTCCCTCTCCTCCAGCCATGCATCGGCTGGGGGAAGGGATAATTAAAAAAATTTGCCTAAAATTTATCCAATTGTCCCTTCAAAAAGGGTGTTCCCTCGCGACTTTTACGGTCCTCAACCCCAGCCTCTAATTCACAATGTGGAGGCTACATTTTTGGAGCGTGAATGGTATGGATTATGCTCACAATAATACGATGTAGGGGATAACCTTGCACAGGGTTTACACGGCGTGCGGGAAGTTAATATTTACGGTACGCAGTGCGCGGAAATATTACATTCTCTCCCCCTTAGAAGAATCGAGATGTCCTCATCTCGAGATAAACTGGGGATATTGAAGATTGAGAGAGCTTTCATCCATCCAGGTAGCATCCTCTTCGGGATAATCTTTCCACCGGACGAGGCATTCTTTCAAGGTTCTAGATCTCAATTGTCTCTCCCTGACATCTAAAATCTTTTCCGGTCTTAGTTCAAGGACTCCTTGACTAGGCATTACAATTTGTTGGTCATCAAGTACATGATTTGGGTTGGGTACATATTTTTTTAAGAGACTAATATGGAACACATTGTGAACCTTTAGGTTATCAGGAAGTTGCAATTTATAAGCATTGGGTCCCAGGCATTTGAGGATTTTATACGGTCCACAATACCTTGGACTTAGCTTCTTGCATTCACCTAGAGATAGAGGACTCTTTTTCGGCCGTACACGAATGAAGACCATGTCTCCTTCTCCGAAGACCCTCTCTTGGCGTTTCAAATCCGCATATGCCTTTTGTCTATCTTTGGCTGCTTGTATATCTTGTCTTATTGACCTTATTTGGTCATCCATGTCCTCCAACATTTGTCTTGAAGCTTCCACCCTTAGGGTAGGATCAGAAAAATTTAGGGGACTTCGACAATCATGACCATACAATGCCTGGAAAGGGGTCATTTGAATGCTCTGCTGGTAAGAAGCGTTGTAGGCAAATTCTACTGACGGTAAGTACTGAATCCATCTCTTCGGTTCCCGACAGCAGTAAGCCCTAAGCATATCCTCAATGATTTGATTTACTCGCTCTGTTTGTCCATCTGTTTGGGGATGGTAGGCAGTGCTAAAACAGAGTTGAGTTCCAATAGCTTCAAAGATAGCTCTCCAAAATTGTGAAGTGAAGAGAGAGTCTCGATCGCTAATGATCCTTCTAGGTAACCCATGTAGCTTGAATATTTCTTTGATAAACACTCTTGCAATGTCGGAGGCTTTATAGTTTGTCTTTACTGGAATCAGGTGTGCAACCTTAGTAAGCATGTCAACTACAACCATAATGGAGTTGTATCCTCCTTGGACTTGGGGTAAGCCCACCACAAAATCCATACTGATGAATTCCCATTTCATTTGGGGAATGTCAAGTGGTTGTAATTTTCCTGGCATCATGACATGTTCAGCCTTGATACGTTGGCAAGACAAACATTCAGTGACATATTTGAGAACGTCACCTTCGAGTCTCTCCCAATGATAGCTCTTCCTAACTGCATTAAGAGTTTTTGCATAGCCAGGATGTCCCGCGAAAGGGGAATCATGAGCTTCCCATAATATCTTCTGCTTAAGTGACTGGCTTGTTGGTATACATAACCTTGTTCTGTAATAATAGACAAGTCCATTATCAGTGGGAAATTCCCGATACTTAGCTTGTGACTTCAGATTCTGCTCTTTGGTAGCTATTTCTTTTATCATGGTTTGGTAGGCCAAATCATGGCTTGCTTCTTCTTTAGCTAGTTCGAGTATAGGGTTGCTTGGCATAGATACCTTTGTAGCCAGAGATCTGGCCGTTGATGGATTCTGCAAGATTAGGGAGTTTAGGAATGCCTTGCGACTGAGTGCATCGGCAACTACATTCTCTTTCCCCGGTCGATACTCGATTTCAAAATCATACTCCTCCAATACTTCGATCCATCGACGTTGCCTCATGTTGAGCTCGTTCTGGGTAAAAATCCATTTGAGACTCTTATGATCTGTTACTAGAGTAAACTTGTTACCCAACAGGTAGTGTCTCCAAAGCTTTAGAGCATGGATGACAGCTAATAACTCCAGATCATGCGTGGCATAATTCTTTTCATGATTCTTCAATTTCCTTGAAGAGTATGCTACTGGATGACCTTCCTGCATGAGTACACACCCCAAGGCAAGAATGCTGGCATCAGTTACTACCTCGAACTCCTTATTGAGGTCGGGAAGTTTCAGAATAGGTGCTGATGCCAAACATTGCTTCAATTGGTCGAAGCTATTTTGCTCGGGAGTTGACCATGTAACAGAAGTCTGCTTCTTTAGTAAGTCGGTAAGAGGTGCTGCAATCAAAGCACAGTTTTTGATAAAGACCCTATACCATCCTGTCTAGCCAAGAAAACTGCGTATTTCTTTAACGGATACTGGTATTGGCCATTCAAGCACATCTCTGACTTTGGCTGGGTCTACTGATATTCCTTCTGATGATACTATGAATCCTAGATATTCAATCTGACGTTTGAAGAATGCACACTTCTTCATTTTTGCATACAGCTTATGAGACCTCATTGTCTCAAGGACAATCCGTAGTTGAGGTTCATGATCTTCTTCCTGTTTAGAATAGACTAAAATATCATCGAAGAAGACAAGCACGAAATCATCAAGATATGGTCTAAAGATATCCTTTATTAACCTATTGAATGTGGCAGGCACATTCGTAAGCCCTAATCCAGTAGTTGCTTGAGTTGTTCCTTCAACTCAATTGCTTCCGATATAGACATTCTATAGGGTCTCTTCGCAATTGGCACAGCTCCTATTACTAGCTTGATCTCATGATCTACTTCACTTTGAAGCGAGAGTTCTGTTAACTCTTCAGAAGCTACGTCCACGTATCCCTTCAGCCAAGTGACCAAATCACTTTACTTCTTTATCAATATTCATAGTCAAGACAATCGGAAAAAAAAAGTTTTATTCCATTCATATCAGCATAGCCCTTTCGAGGTACAATTATTTCTTGGGGCGATGGAACAAGTTAATACATTAATTCGAGGAGAATAAGATATTATTGCATTCAGCTACAGGAACTGAGTAGTAGTACGGATTGGGGTCATCGATTTTCAGGAATCGATAGTTCATTGGAAGATTAGGGTATCTTTTCCTTTGATATCCCTTCTTCTCATGACGTCCCAAAACCTTGATTCGGTCGGCAGGGATTCTTTGAATCACTTCCCCGTACACATACTTATTCTGGTTAACCCTTCGACCTCCGACCTGTAGGGTCGCGTTTGCATGAGCCTCAACAAAGACGAACAGCTTTACGATCTTCAAACCCTCCATCCACTTGATTCTCTTCAAGTTAATTTGAAGGTACACAGGTTGATAGGCAGTTATGTAATAGATCCCTAAAACACCCATCCATCTCCATTCCACGTACACAGGTGATGGATTGTAAATGCGGTCTAGGATGTTCATCATTTCAATTCTCTGCCTATAATGCGGAGAATGCATTGCCGTCATAAACATGATCCGGAACACCAAAAACTTGTTCCACGCCTCGTAATTCTGCAAGACAGTATTGAAGGTAAGGAAATGTTTGGACAGCAACAATTTCTTTACTTCATTTTTAATGAAATCTCATGAAAACAATTCCATTGTTGGTCGGCTCTGATACCAACTGTAACGTGTCCACTAGAATCCTCTAGGACACGTCTTGGCAGTCCATCGGAAGGCTGTCTAGAGAACTCCGCCCGGCACTCCCATGGAATGTTACGGGCTTTGTAATCTAGGTCTTTCCGCGTCTGCCACGTAGCGGAAGTGTCCTGGCCGTTTCCCACTTAGGATCGACCGGAATTAAGGTTTTCTAGTTTGGTCATTGGCTAGCAGCAACTAGCGTCAGACCCGAGCGAACTACTTTACGCAGAAACGCCAGGTCCGAAGCGGATTCACGCTGCACTTGGTTCAAGGAGAATGGGAAACGAGAGGGATGCAAGGCTCGACCCTCTGCCATAAGGCATAGTCCCATTCCGTTCCCCTAAAACAGCGTGAATTGGGTAATAGTTAATTCTAAGTCATCGTTCTCGTTACTTGTTTTGGAGATGACGATCATCCTCTGTTTGCCGAAGACTTTGAGAAAAGTTCCCGGCTGACCGGGACCACCCATCCATAGGACGGACCCATGGTCCATCCTCCGCACTTTCCTCGGTTTGTTTTAGTTATGTAATTACCTACCACATTAGTTTGACATATAACAAACAGCTTCTTTGATTAACCCTGTTATGCACTGGTTCCTTCACGTAATCTTATCACAGGACATAAAGAAAAACAATGCCAAACAACTTCTTTATTATCATTTTATCCTTTTATCTTTGAAATACAAGGAGTTCCGCCCGTAGGCTTTTCATAATCCGCCCGAAGGCTATCCAGTAATCCACCAGGGATCACTAATCCAAGTTTCCGCCCGTAGACTAGTATGCGGGCCTCGAGATCCAATCCCGAGTCACGTTAGCCTCTTGTGCAGGGCCCGGAAGGCGAGGGATTTACGGCCAGAGCCCCCTCTGGCACCCAAGCGTCCTCCTGCTCCAAGTAGAACTCAACGGAGAGACCTCTCACGGCGGGTTCGGTCCACGTTCCCGGCGCGGTTAACAACCCCCTTGGTTAGGGTCAGGCAGGCAGTCGGGGGTAACTGAAGCTGCCTCTCCCTTCAGGCCTTCAACCTGAAGTATTTAGATATCTTTTCATCCTTTAGTTCATTGAGCAAACAATGCAAACAGTGCTTTCTAAACTGTTACAAGCACAATCAATTCCAATGGTCGTTTAGCTGGCAAACTGTTAAGGAGCGACTCCTTTTCTCCGAATGCAACCCGCATTCGATCCGGAACCAATTGCAACTTGGCAAGATTCCTATCATTCTTGGGTTAGGGTCATACCCTACCAATACTTTAGGTTTTGTTATGGTAGATTCCAGCGACCATATCGCTTCAATCTATTGATTGGTCAATTGCTTCCAGGCAAATACCTAACTTTCCTTTTCCTTAGCAACTATTTCCCAGGAAAGGTGATGTAACAGGATGATTACTCGTCCTTTTGTAGGTTATCTTAGCGCAATAACTTGCCAACATCATTTCCAAGAAATGACAAAACTCTCTTGTGGACAAATCTCAAGTCTATGCGACGTGGCAACTTTTTGTACATGTGTTGTATCTCTTCCACGGGATCATTTCACCCATTGAATGGCGTATTCAGGTTACGGAATTAACTTCAGGCGAGTAGCAGGGTTTAGGGTGTCTTCTTACCCAACCTATTCCTAACTATATTGGTCCACGGTCCTAGGACTTTCCAACCCAGTCGGAGTTTCATCATTTGAACGAATGATCCTTAGGATAAAACCTTAGATCATTTTATGCATGAGCATCCAATTGATTCGACATCTCGTGAATGTGTGTAAGGTCTTTGGGTTTGCGGGTTTTGACTTGGCAACCAGTGTAAAACTAGGTCGAATTCTTATTGCACTAAACCCTAGTTAGCACTTGAGATACCTATCATATCGACCCAACCATGTCCATAAGAATCCTTGTGGTTTAGGTGACTTAGTCAACTCAATATACTTGTCTTGCGTCACGGATGAACCTTTCCTAAAGGTAATAAACTAGATCTAGTGGAGATTAATAGTTACAATTACACCAATGCGTGTAAACATGCGATTCACTGCTTCTACGCATCACATGGTTCACAATAACCCTATCCTTCCTTGCTAAGGTAAAAATGCCTGATAACCTGGACACTAACTTTCCTAGGTCCTACTAGGACTTACATCAAATAGTCAGGCCTACAACCTTATTGTCTATACTTAAAATCTTATGCTTTGTCTCCTAAATGCGGCTCCTAATGAATGACATTTTTGCATGATGACTATGCAATACGCAACGTTCTCCTAGCTACAATGAAGTTCATACAAAACTACAGCTAGTGATAATTTATTCCATTTTACATGCCACTTGCAAGCCCATAAGATAATTTCCGTACTCTCTTCTATTTCTTTTCGGATAATATCTTATGGGTGTTAACTTTTCCTCATGAAATCATTACGAGGAGGATGTTGCCTAACATGCGGCACATACTTATTCCTACCATGTCTAAGAAGAAAAAATGCACTTATAAATTCCATTTCTTTGCCTAAGTAATATATGTTTAGACTCATTACTTTGATAACGTACCAAAATAGCATCATGCAGCTAGTCTCCTAAGGCGGGCAACCCGTTTCAATTTCATGGCATGCTTCAACCTTGCCTATCGTTTCAAGAGATACTTTATCAAATGTCTTTTTACCACTGCCACATGCATTAAAAATAAGCGTAAAAATGCATTCTTCCCTATGGAACTAAGCGCACCTAATCATTTCTTTAAGCGAAAATAAACTTGAAAGAACCTGGACTTGTGGGCTCGGGGAGATATCCACTTGTATGCTCGGAGATGAACCTTCCGCAGGCGCACCTTGTGATCTTTTTGGGGCCATCGTGGGCGTGGTCTCGGCTTCTGGTTAGTCTTTGCGATCTACGAATTGACTTGCCTTGGCATGCAACCTCCCGACCTTTGCCTTTTTCCCTCGTACGCAGGAGATTCCTTTACGAGATTTCGGATAAATGGTGCTTGCGGAAGAGGGCTTTATGAGTTCTTTAGGGAAAACCCGGGTTGGCACGGAATTGATTCACGGATGGCTTGTGGGCTTTGAAGTCTTTTTGCGAAAAGCCTTTTACGAAGGGTCTTGTGGGAGGTCTTTATGGGCTTCACCTTCTCCTCTTCAAAGTCCCGGGGAGGGGGGTATGAACGGGTCTATGGGGATGTAGTGGGAAGGGGGACTTAAGGAAGCCCCCCCCTTAGAAGCTTCTTAAGAAGCTTCTAAGAAGCTTCTAGTCGTCAGCAGCACGTCGATGGGGGGGGGGAAGGGGTCGTGATCCAGGCGGGCGGCGGACTGGCGGACTGCAGCGCGGCGACCTCCTACAGCACGGCGACCTCCTGCTGCAGCACGGCGACCTCCTCCTACAGCCGGCCTCTGTCTGCACGGTCCTCCCCTCTAGCCTCCCCCCCTCTAGCTAGGGGGTGTTTATATAGGCATGGGGGGGGAAAAGGCCTCCACCACGTGGAGGACTCATGGCCTTCCCTCCTCATGCATTCCCTACTCACTCTTCCTTAGGCCATACCTCCCCACACTCCCTCTCCTCCAGCCATGCATCGGCTGGGGGAAGGGATAATTAAAAAAATTTGCCTAAAATTTATCCAATTGTCCCTTCAAAAAGGGTGTTCCCTCGCGACTTTTACGGTCCTCAACCCCAGCCTCTAATTCACAATGTGGAGGCTACATTTTTGGAGCGTGAATGGTATGGATTATGCTCACAATAATACGATGTAGGGGATAACCTTGCACAGGGTTTACACGGCGTGCGGGAAGTTAATATTTACGGTACGCAGTGCGCGGAAATATTACATTCTCTCCCCCTTAGAAGAATCGAGATGTCCTCATCTCGAGATAAACTGGGGATATTGAAGATTGAGAGAGCTTTCATCCATCCAGGTAGCATCCTCTTCGGGATAATCTTTCCACCGGACGAGGCATTCTTTCAAGGTTCTAGATCTCAATTGTCTCTCCCTGACATCTAAAATCTTTTCCGGTCTTAGTTCAAGGACTCCTTGACTAGGCATTACAATTTGTTGGTCATCAAGTACATGATTTGGGTTGGGTACATATTTTTTTAAGAGACTAATATGGAACACATTGTGAACCTTTAGGTTATCAGGAAGTTGCAATTTATAAGCATTGGGTCCCAGGCATTTGAGGATTTTATACGGTCCACAATACCTTGGACTTAGCTTCTTGCATTCACCTAGAGATAGAGGACTCTTTTTCGGCCGTACACGAATGAAGACCATGTCTCCTTCTCCGAAGACCCTCTCTTGGCGTTTCAAATCCGCATATGCCTTTTGTCTATCTTTGGCTGCTTGTATATCTTGTCTTATTGACCTTATTTGGTCATCCATGTCCTCCAACATTTGTCTTGAAGCTTCCACCCTTAGGGTAGGATCAGAAAAATTTAGGGGACTTCGACAATCATGACCATACAATGCCTGGAAAGGGGTCATTTGAATGCTCTGCTGGTAAGAAGCGTTGTAGGCAAATTCTACTGACGGTAAGTACTGAATCCATCTCTTCGGTTCCCGACAGCAGTAAGCCCTAAGCATATCCTCAATGATTTGATTTACTCGCTCTGTTTGTCCATCTGTTTGGGGATGGTAGGCAGTGCTAAAACAGAGTTGAGTTCCAATAGCTTCAAAGATAGCTCTCCAAAATTGTGAAGTGAAGAGAGAGTCTCGATCGCTAATGATCCTTCTAGGTAACCCATGTAGCTTGAATATTTCTTTGATAAACACTCTTGCAATGTCGGAGGCTTTATAGTTTGTCTTTACTGGAATCAGGTGTGCAACCTTAGTAAGCATGTCAACTACAACCATAATGGAGTTGTATCCTCCTTGGACTTGGGGTAAGCCCACCACAAAATCCATACTGATGAATTCCCATTTCATTTGGGGAATGTCAAGTGGTTGTAATTTTCCTGGCATCATGACATGTTCAGCCTTGATACGTTGGCAAGACAAACATTCAGTGACATATTTGAGAACGTCACCTTCGAGTCTCTCCCAATGATAGCTCTTCCTAACTGCATTAAGAGTTTTTGCATAGCCAGGATGTCCCGCGAAAGGGGAATCATGAGCTTCCCATAATATCTTCTGCTTAAGTGACTGGCTTGTTGGTATACATAACCTTGTTCTGTAATAATAGACAAGTCCATTATCAGTGGGAAATTCCCGATACTTAGCTTGTGACTTCAGATTCTGCTCTTTGGTAGCTATTTCTTTTATCATGGTTTGGTAGGCCAAATCATGGCTTGCTTCTTCTTTAGCTAGTTCGAGTATAGGGTTGCTTGGCATAGATACCTTTGTAGCCAGAGATCTGGCCGTTGATGGATTCTGCAAGATTAGGGAGTTTAGGAATGCCTTGCGACTGAGTGCATCGGCAACTACATTCTCTTTCCCCGGTCGATACTCGATTTCAAAATCATACTCCTCCAATACTTCGATCCATCGACGTTGCCTCATGTTGAGCTCGTTCTGGGTAAAAATCCATTTGAGACTCTTATGATCTGTTACTAGAGTAAACTTGTTACCCAACAGGTAGTGTCTCCAAAGCTTTAGAGCATGGATGACAGCTAATAACTCCAGATCATGCGTGGCATAATTCTTTTCATGATTCTTCAATTTCCTTGAAGAGTATGCTACTGGATGACCTTCCTGCATGAGTACACACCCCAAGGCAAGAATGCTGGCATCAGTTACTACCTCGAACTCCTTATTGAGGTCGGGAAGTTTCAGAATAGGTGCTGATGCCAAACATTGCTTCAATTGGTCGAAGCTATTTTGCTCGGGAGTTGACCATGTAACAGAAGTCTGCTTCTTTAGTAAGTCGGTAAGAGGTGCTGCAATCAAAGCACAGTTTTTGATAAAGACCCTATACCATCCTGTCTAGCCAAGAAAACTGCGTATTTCTTTAACGGATACTGGTATTGGCCATTCAAGCACATCTCTGACTTTGGCTGGGTCTACTGATATTCCTTCTGATGATACTATGAATCCTAGATATTCAATCTGACGTTTGAAGAATGCACACTTCTTCATTTTTGCATACAGCTTATGAGACCTCATTGTCTCAAGGACAATCCGTAGTTGAGGTTCATGATCTTCTTCCTGTTTAGAATAGACTAAAATATCATCGAAGAAGACAAGCACGAAATCATCAAGATATGGTCTAAAGATATCCTTTATTAACCTATTGAATGTGGCAGGCACATTCGTAAGCCCTAATCCAGTAGTTGCTTGAGTTGTTCCTTCAACTCAATTGCTTCCGATATAGACATTCTATAGGGTCTCTTCGCAATTGGCACAGCTCCTATTACTAGCTTGATCTCATGATCTACTTCACTTTGAAGCGAGAGTTCTGTTAACTCTTCAGAAGCTACGTCCACGTATCCCTTCAGCCAAGTGACCAAATCACTTTACTTCTTTATCAATATTCATAGTCAAGACAATCGGAAAAAAAAAGTTTTATTCCATTCATATCAGCATAGCCCTTTCGAGGTACAATTATTTCTTGGGGCGATGGAACAAGTTAATACATTAATTCGAGGAGAATAAGATATTATTGCATTCAGCTACAGGAACTGAGTAGTAGTACGGATTGGGGTCATCGATTTTCAGGAATCGATAGTTCATTGGAAGATTAGGGTATCTTTTCCTTTGATATCCCTTCTTCTCATGACGTCCCAAAACCTTGATTCGGTCGGCAGGGATTCTTTGAATCACTTCCCCGTACACATACTTATTCTGGTTAACCCTTCGACCTCCGACCTGTAGGGTCGCGTTTGCATGAGCCTCAACAAAGACGAACAGCTTTACGATCTTCAAACCCTCCATCCACTTGATTCTCTTCAAGTTAATTTGAAGGTACACAGGTTGATAGGCAGTTATGTAATAGATCCCTAAAACACCCATCCATCTCCATTCCACGTACACAGGTGATGGATTGTAAATGCGGTCTAGGATGTTCATCATTTCAATTCTCTGCCTATAATGCGGAGAATGCATTGCCGTCATAAACATGATCCGGAACACCAAAAACTTGTTCCACGCCTCGTAATTCTGCAAGACAGTATTGAAGGTAAGGAAATGTTTGGACAGCAACAATTTCTTTACTTCATTTTTAATGAAATCTCATGAAAACAATTCCATTGTTGGTCGGCTCTGATACCAACTGTAACGTGTCCACTAGAATCCTCTAGGACACGTCTTGGCAGTCCATCGGAAGGCTGTCTAGAGAACTCCGCCCGGCACTCCCATGGAATGTTACGGGCTTTGTAATCTAGGTCTTTCCGCGTCTGCCACGTAGCGGAAGTGTCCTGGCCGTTTCCCACTTAGGATCGACCGGAATTAAGGTTTTCTAGTTTGGTCATTGGCTAGCAGCAACTAGCGTCAGACCCGAGCGAACTACTTTACGCAGAAACGCCAGGTCCGAAGCGGATTCACGCTGCACTTGGTTCAAGGAGAATGGGAAACGAGAGGGATGCAAGGCTCGACCCTCTGCCATAAGGCATAGTCCCATTCCGTTCCCCTAAAACAGCGTGAATTGGGTAATAGTTAATTCTAAGTCATCGTTCTCGTTACTTGTTTTGGAGATGACGATCATCCTCTGTTTGCCGAAGACTTTGAGAAAAGTTCCCGGCTGACCGGGACCACCCATCCATAGGACGGACCCATGGTCCATCCTCCGCACTTTCCTCGGTTTGTTTTAGTTATGTAATTACCTACCACATTAGTTTGACATATAACAAACAGCTTCTTTGATTAACCCTGTTATGCACTGGTTCCTTCACGTAATCTTATCACAGGACATAAAGAAAAACAATGCCAAACAACTTCTTTATTATCATTTTATCCTTTTATCTTTGAAATACAAGGAGTTCCGCCCGTAGGCTTTTCATAATCCGCCCGAAGGCTATCCAGTAATCCACCAGGGATCACTAATCCAAGTTTCCGCCCGTAGACTAGTATGCGGGCCTCGAGATCCAATCCCGAGTCACGTTAGCCTCTTGTGCAGGGCCCGGAAGGCGAGGGATTTACGGCCAGAGCCCCCTCTGGCACCCAAGCGTCCTCCTGCTCCAAGTAGAACTCAACGGAGAGACCTCTCACGGCGGGTTCGGTCCACGTTCCCGGCGCGGTTAACAACCCCCTTGGTTAGGGTCAGGCAGGCAGTCGGGGGTAACTGAAGCTGCCTCTCCCTTCAGGCCTTCAACCTGAAGTATTTAGATATCTTTTCATCCTTTAGTTCATTGAGCAAACAATGCAAACAGTGCTTTCTAAACTGTTACAAGCACAATCAATTCCAATGGTCGTTTAGCTGGCAAACTGTTAAGGAGCGACTCCTTTTCTCCGAATGCAACCCGCATTCGATCCGGAACCAATTGCAACTTGGCAAGATTCCTATCATTCTTGGGTTAGGGTCATACCCTACCAATACTTTAGGTTTTGTTATGGTAGATTCCAGCGACCATATCGCTTCAATCTATTGATTGGTCAATTGCTTCCAGGCAAATACCTAACTTTCCTTTTCCTTAGCAACTATTTCCCAGGAAAGGTGATGTAACAGGATGATTACTCGTCCTTTTGTAGGTTATCTTAGCGCAATAACTTGCCAACATCATTTCCAAGAAATGACAAAACTCTCTTGTGGACAAATCTCAAGTCTATGCGACGTGGCAACTTTTTGTACATGTGTTGTATCTCTTCCACGGGATCATTTCACCCATTGAATGGCGTATTCAGGTTACGGAATTAACTTCAGGCGAGTAGCAGGGTTTAGGGTGTCTTCTTACCCAACCTATTCCTAACTATATTGGTCCACGGTCCTAGGACTTTCCAACCCAGTCGGAGTTTCATCATTTGAACGAATGATCCTTAGGATAAAACCTTAGATCATTTTATGCATGAGCATCCAATTGATTCGACATCTCGTGAATGTGTGTAAGGTCTTTGGGTTTGCGGGTTTTGACTTGGCAACCAGTGTAAAACTAGGTCGAATTCTTATTGCACTAAACCCTAGTTAGCACTTGAGATACCTATCATATCGACCCAACCATGTCCATAAGAATCCTTGTGGTTTAGGTGACTTAGTCAACTCAATATACTTGTCTTGCGTCACGGATGAACCTTTCCTAAAGGTAATAAACTAGATCTAGTGGAGATTAATAGTTACAATTACACCAATGCGTGTAAACATGCGATTCACTGCTTCTACGCATCACATGGTTCACAATAACCCTATCCTTCCTTGCTAAGGTAAAAATGCCTGATAACCTGGACACTAACTTTCCTAGGTCCTACTAGGACTTACATCAAATAGTCAGGCCTACAACCTTATTGTCTATACTTAAAATCTTATGCTTTGTCTCCTAAATGCGGCTCCTAATGAATGACATTTTTGCATGATGACTATGCAATACGCAACGTTCTCCTAGCTACAATGAAGTTCATACAAAACTACAGCTAGTGATAATTTATTCCATTTTACATGCCACTTGCAAGCCCATAAGATAATTTCCGTACTCTCTTCTATTTCTTTTCGGATAATATCTTATGGGTGTTAACTTTTCCTCATGAAATCATTACGAGGAGGATGTTGCCTAACATGCGGCACATACTTATTCCTACCATGTCTAAGAAGAAAAAATGCACTTATAAATTCCATTTCTTTGCCTAAGTAATATATGTTTAGACTCATTACTTTGATAACGTACCAAAATAGCATCATGCAGCTAGTCTCCTAAGGCGGGCAACCCGTTTCAATTTCATGGCATGCTTCAACCTTGCCTATCGTTTCAAGAGATACTTTATCAAATGTCTTTTTACCACTGCCACATGCATTAAAAATAAGCGTAAAAATGCATTCTTCCCTATGGAACTAAGCGCACCTAATCATTTCTTTAAGCGAAAATAAACTTGAAAGAACCTGGACTTGTGGGCTCGGGGAGATATCCACTTGTATGCTCGGAGATGAACCTTCCGCAGGCGCACCTTGTGATCTTTTTGGGGCCATCGTGGGCGTGGTCTCGGCTTCTGGTTAGTCTTTGCGATCTACGAATTGACTTGCCTTGGCATGCAACCTCCCGACCTTTGCCTTTTTCCCTCGTACGCAGGAGATTCCTTTACGAGATTTCGGATAAATGGTGCTTGCGGAAGAGGGCTTTATGAGTTCTTTAGGGAAAACCCGGGTTGGCACGGAATTGATTCACGGATGGCTTGTGGGCTTTGAAGTCTTTTTGCGAAAAGCCTTTTACGAAGGGTCTTGTGGGAGGTCTTTATGGGCTTCACCTTCTCCTCTTCAAAGTCCCGGGGAGGGGGGTATGAACGGGTCTATGGGGATGTAGTGGGAAGGGGGACTTAAGGAAGCCCCCCCCTTAGAAGCTTCTTAAGAAGCTTCTAAGAAGCTTCTAGTCGTCAGCAGCACGTCGATGGGGGGGGGGAAGGGGTCGTGATCCAGGCGGGCGGCGGACTGGCGGACTGCAGCGCGGCGACCTCCTACAGCACGGCGACCTCCTGCTGCAGCACGGCGACCTCCTCCTACAGCCGGCCTCTGTCTGCACGGTCCTCCCCTCTAGCCTCCCCCCCTCTAGCTAGGGGGTGTTTATATAGGCATGGGGGGGGAAAAGGCCTCCACCACGTGGAGGACTCATGGCCTTCCCTCCTCATGCATTCCCTACTCACTCTTCCTTAGGCCATACCTCCCCACACTCCCTCTCCTCCAGCCATGCATCGGCTGGGGGAAGGGATAATTAAAAAAATTTGCCTAAAATTTATCCAATTGTCCCTTCAAAAAGGGTGTTCCCTCGCGACTTTTACGGTCCTCAACCCCAGCCTCTAATTCACAATGTGGAGGCTACATTTTTGGAGCGTGAATGGTATGGATTATGCTCACAATAATACGATGTAGGGGATAACCTTGCACAGGGTTTACACGGCGTGCGGGAAGTTAATATTTACGGTACGCAGTGCGCGGAAATATTACATTCTCTCCCCCTTAGAAGAATCGAGATGTCCTCATCTCGAGATAAACTGGGGATATTGAAGATTGAGAGAGCTTTCATCCATCCAGGTAGCATCCTCTTCGGGATAATCTTTCCACCGGACGAGGCATTCTTTCAAGGTTCTAGATCTCAATTGTCTCTCCCTGACATCTAAAATCTTTTCCGGTCTTAGTTCAAGGACTCCTTGACTAGGCATTACAATTTGTTGGTCATCAAGTACATGATTTGGGTTGGGTACATATTTTTTTAAGAGACTAATATGGAACACATTGTGAACCTTTAGGTTATCAGGAAGTTGCAATTTATAAGCATTGGGTCCCAGGCATTTGAGGATTTTATACGGTCCACAATACCTTGGACTTAGCTTCTTGCATTCACCTAGAGATAGAGGACTCTTTTTCGGCCGTACACGAATGAAGACCATGTCTCCTTCTCCGAAGACCCTCTCTTGGCGTTTCAAATCCGCATATGCCTTTTGTCTATCTTTGGCTGCTTGTATATCTTGTCTTATTGACCTTATTTGGTCATCCATGTCCTCCAACATTTGTCTTGAAGCTTCCACCCTTAGGGTAGGATCAGAAAAATTTAGGGGACTTCGACAATCATGACCATACAATGCCTGGAAAGGGGTCATTTGAATGCTCTGCTGGTAAGAAGCGTTGTAGGCAAATTCTACTGACGGTAAGTACTGAATCCATCTCTTCGGTTCCCGACAGCAGTAAGCCCTAAGCATATCCTCAATGATTTGATTTACTCGCTCTGTTTGTCCATCTGTTTGGGGATGGTAGGCAGTGCTAAAACAGAGTTGAGTTCCAATAGCTTCAAAGATAGCTCTCCAAAATTGTGAAGTGAAGAGAGAGTCTCGATCGCTAATGATCCTTCTAGGTAACCCATGTAGCTTGAATATTTCTTTGATAAACACTCTTGCAATGTCGGAGGCTTTATAGTTTGTCTTTACTGGAATCAGGTGTGCAACCTTAGTAAGCATGTCAACTACAACCATAATGGAGTTGTATCCTCCTTGGACTTGGGGTAAGCCCACCACAAAATCCATACTGATGAATTCCCATTTCATTTGGGGAATGTCAAGTGGTTGTAATTTTCCTGGCATCATGACATGTTCAGCCTTGATACGTTGGCAAGACAAACATTCAGTGACATATTTGAGAACGTCACCTTCGAGTCTCTCCCAATGATAGCTCTTCCTAACTGCATTAAGAGTTTTTGCATAGCCAGGATGTCCCGCGAAAGGGGAATCATGAGCTTCCCATAATATCTTCTGCTTAAGTGACTGGCTTGTTGGTATACATAACCTTGTTCTGTAATAATAGACAAGTCCATTATCAGTGGGAAATTCCCGATACTTAGCTTGTGACTTCAGATTCTGCTCTTTGGTAGCTATTTCTTTTATCATGGTTTGGTAGGCCAAATCATGGCTTGCTTCTTCTTTAGCTAGTTCGAGTATAGGGTTGCTTGGCATAGATACCTTTGTAGCCAGAGATCTGGCCGTTGATGGATTCTGCAAGATTAGGGAGTTTAGGAATGCCTTGCGACTGAGTGCATCGGCAACTACATTCTCTTTCCCCGGTCGATACTCGATTTCAAAATCATACTCCTCCAATACTTCGATCCATCGACGTTGCCTCATGTTGAGCTCGTTCTGGGTAAAAATCCATTTGAGACTCTTATGATCTGTTACTAGAGTAAACTTGTTACCCAACAGGTAGTGTCTCCAAAGCTTTAGAGCATGGATGACAGCTAATAACTCCAGATCATGCGTGGCATAATTCTTTTCATGATTCTTCAATTTCCTTGAAGAGTATGCTACTGGATGACCTTCCTGCATGAGTACACACCCCAAGGCAAGAATGCTGGCATCAGTTACTACCTCGAACTCCTTATTGAGGTCGGGAAGTTTCAGAATAGGTGCTGATGCCAAACATTGCTTCAATTGGTCGAAGCTATTTTGCTCGGGAGTTGACCATGTAACAGAAGTCTGCTTCTTTAGTAAGTCGGTAAGAGGTGCTGCAATCAAAGCACAGTTTTTGATAAAGACCCTATACCATCCTGTCTAGCCAAGAAAACTGCGTATTTCTTTAACGGATACTGGTATTGGCCATTCAAGCACATCTCTGACTTTGGCTGGGTCTACTGATATTCCTTCTGATGATACTATGAATCCTAGATATTCAATCTGACGTTTGAAGAATGCACACTTCTTCATTTTTGCATACAGCTTATGAGACCTCATTGTCTCAAGGACAATCCGTAGTTGAGGTTCATGATCTTCTTCCTGTTTAGAATAGACTAAAATATCATCGAAGAAGACAAGCACGAAATCATCAAGATATGGTCTAAAGATATCCTTTATTAACCTATTGAATGTGGCAGGCACATTCGTAAGCCCTAATCCAGTAGTTGCTTGAGTTGTTCCTTCAACTCAATTGCTTCCGATATAGACATTCTATAGGGTCTCTTCGCAATTGGCACAGCTCCTATTACTAGCTTGATCTCATGATCTACTTCACTTTGAAGCGAGAGTTCTGTTAACTCTTCAGAAGCTACGTCCACGTATCCCTTCAGCCAAGTGACCAAATCACTTTACTTCTTTATCAATATTCATAGTCAAGACAATCGGAAAAAAAAAGTTTTATTCCATTCATATCAGCATAGCCCTTTCGAGGTACAATTATTTCTTGGGGCGATGGAACAAGTTAATACATTAATTCGAGGAGAATAAGATATTATTGCATTCAGCTACAGGAACTGAGTAGTAGTACGGATTGGGGTCATCGATTTTCAGGAATCGATAGTTCATTGGAAGATTAGGGTATCTTTTCCTTTGATATCCCTTCTTCTCATGACGTCCCAAAACCTTGATTCGGTCGGCAGGGATTCTTTGAATCACTTCCCCGTACACATACTTATTCTGGTTAACCCTTCGACCTCCGACCTGTAGGGTCGCGTTTGCATGAGCCTCAACAAAGACGAACAGCTTTACGATCTTCAAACCCTCCATCCACTTGATTCTCTTCAAGTTAATTTGAAGGTACACAGGTTGATAGGCAATTATGTAATAGATCCCTAAAACACCCATCCATCTCCATTCCACGTACACAGGTGATGGATTGTAAATGCGGTCTAGGATGTTCATCATTTCAATTCTCTGCCTATAATGCGGAGAATGCATTGCCGTCATAAACATGATCCGGAACACCAAAAACTTGTTCCACGCCTCGTAATTCTGCAAGACAGTATTGAAGGTAAGGAAATGTTTGGACAGCAACAATTTCTTTACTTCATTTTTAATGAAATCTCATGAAAACAATTCCATTGTTGGTCGGCTCTGATACCAACTGTAACGTGTCCACTAGAATCCTCTAGGACACGTCTTGGCAGTCCATCGGAAGGCTGTCTAGAGAACTCCGCCCGGCACTCCCATGGAATGTTACGGGCTTTGTAATCTAGGTCTTTCCGCGTCTGCCACGTAGCGGAAGTGTCCTGGCCGTTTCCCACTTAGGATCGACCGGAATTAAGGTTTTCTAGTTTGGTCATTGGCTAGCAGCAACTAGCGTCAGACCCGAGCGAACTACTTTACGCAGAAACGCCAGGTCCGAAGCGGATTCACGCTGCACTTGGTTCAAGGAGAATGGGAAACGAGAGGGATGCAAGGCTCGACCCTCTGCCATAAGGCATAGTCCCATTCCGTTCCACTAAAACAGCGTGAATTGGGTAATAGTTAATTCTAAGTCATCGTTCTCGTTACTTGTTTTGGAGATGACGATCATCCTCTGTTTGCCGAAGACTTTGAGAAAAGTTCCCGGCTGACCGGGACCACCCATCCATAGGACGGACCCATGGTCCATCCTCCGCACTTTCCTCGGTTTGTTTTAGTTATGTAATTACCTACCACATTAGTTTGACATATAACAAACAGCTTCTTTGATTAACCCTGTTATGCACTGGTTCCTTCACGTAATCTTATCACAGGACATAAAGAAAAACAATGCCAAACAACTTCTTTATTATCATTTTATCCTTTTATCTTTGAAATACAAGGAGTTCCGCCCGTAGGCTTTTCATAATCCGCCCGAAGGCTATCCAGTAATCCACCAGGGATCACTAATCCAAGTTTCCGCCCGTAGACTAGTATGCGGGCCTCGAGATCCAATCCCGAGTCACGTTAGCCTCTTGTGCAGGGCCCGGAAGGCGAGGGATTTACGGCCAGAGCCCCCTCTGGCACCCAAGCGTCCTCCTGCTCCAAGTAGAACTCAACGGAGAGACCTCTCACGGCGGGTTCGGTCCACGTTCCCGGCGCGGTTAACAACCCCCTTGGTTAGGGTCAGGCAGGCAGTCGGGGGTAACTGAAGCTGCCTCTCCCTTCAGGCCTTCAACCTGAAGTATTTAGATATCTTTTCATCCTTTAGTTCATTGAGCAAACAATGCAAACAGTGCTTTCTAAACTGTTACAAGCACAATCAATTCCAATGGTCGTTTAGCTGGCAAACTGTTAAGGAGCGACTCCTTTTCTCCGAATGCAACCCGCATTCGATCCGGAATCAATTGCAACTTGGCAAGATTCCTATCATTCTTGGGTTAGGGTCATACCCTACCAATACTTTAGGTTTTGTTATGGTAGATTCCAGCGACCATATCGCTTCAATCTATTGATTGGTCAATTGCTTCCAGGCAAATACCTAACTTTCCTTTTCCTTAGCAACTATTTCCCAGGAAAGGTGATGTAACAGGATGATTACTCGTCCTTTTGTAGGTTATCTTAGCGCAATAACTTGCCAACATCATTTCCAAGAAATGACAAAACTCTCTTGTGGACAAATCTCAAGTCTATGCGACGTGGCAACTTTTTGTACATGTGTTGTATCTCTTCCACGGGATCATTTCACCCATTGAATGGCGTATTCAGGTTACGGAATTAACTTCAGGCGAGTAGCAGGGTTTAGGGTGTCTTCTTACCCAACCTATTCCTAACTATATTGGTCCACGGTCCTAGGACTTTCCAACCCAGTCGGAGTTTCATCATTTGAACGAATGATCCTTAGGATAAAACCTTAGATCATTTTATGCATGAGCATCCAATTGATTCGACATCTCGTGAATGTGTGTAAGGTCTTTGGGTTTGCGGGTTTTGACTTGGCAACCAGTGTAAAACTAGGTCGAATTCTTATTGCACTAAACCCTAGTTAGCACTTGAGATACCTATCATATCGACCCAACCATGTCCATAAGAATCCTTGTGGTTTAGGTGACTTAGTCAACTCAATATACTTGTCTTGCGTCACGGATGAACCTTTCCTAAAGGTAATAAACTAGATCTAGTGGAGATTAATAGTTACAATTACACCAATGCGTGTAAACATGCGATTCACTGCTTCTACGCATCACATGGTTCACAATAACCCTATCCTTCCTTGCTAAGGTAAAAATGCCTGATAACCTGGACACTAACTTTCCTAGGTCCTACTAGGACTTACATCAAATAGTCAGGCCTACAACCTTATTGTCTATACTTAAAATCTTATGCTTTGTCTCCTAAATGCGGCTCCTAATGAATGACATTTTTGCATGATGACTATGCAATACGCAACGTTCTCCTAGCTACAATGAAGTTCATACAAAACTACAGCTAGTGATAATTTATTCCATTTTACATGCCACTTGCAAGCCCATAAGATAATTTCCGTACTCTCTTCTATTTCTTTTCGGATAATATCTTATGGGTGTTAACTTTTCCTCATGAAATCATTACGAGGAGGATGTTGCCTAACATGCGGCACATACTTATTCCTACCATGTCTAAGAAGAAAAAATGCACTTATAAATTCCATTTCTTTGCCTAAGTAATATATGTTTAGACTCATTACTTTGATAACGTACCAAAATAGCATCATGCAGCTAGTCTCCTAAGGCGGGCAACCCGTTTCAATTTCATGGCATGCTTCAACCTTGCCTATCGTTTCAAGAGATACTTTATCAAATGTCTTTTTACCACTGCCACATGCATTAAAAATAAGCGTAAAAATGCATTCTTCCCTATGGAACTAAGCGCACCTAATCATTTCTTTAAGCGAAAATAAACTTGAAAGAACCTGGACTTGTGGGCTCGGGGAGATATCCACTTGTATGCTCGGAGATGAACCTTCCGCAGGCGCACCTTGTGATCTTTTTGGGGCCATCGTGGGCGTGGTCTCGGCTTCTGGTTAGTCTTTGCGATCTACGAATTGACTTGCCTTGGCATGCAACCTCCCGACCTTTGCCTTTTTCCCTCGTACGCAGGAGATTCCTTTACGAGATTTCGGATAAATGGTGCTTGCGGAAGAGGGCTTTATGAGTTCTTTAGGGAAAACCCGGGTTGGCACGGAATTGATTCACGGATGGCTTGTGGGCTTTGAAGTCTTTTTGCGAAAAGCCTTTTACGAAGGGTCTTGTGGGAGGTCTTTATGGGCTTCACCTTCTCCTCTTCAAAGTCCCGGGGAGGGGGGTATGAACGGGTCTATGGGGATGTAGTGGGAAGGGGGACTTAAGGAAGCCCCCCCCTTAGAAGCTTCTTAAGAAGCTTCTAAGAAGCTTCTAGTCGTCAGCAGCACGTCGATGGGGGGGGGGAAGGGGTCGTGATCCAGGCGGGCGGCGGACTGGCGGACTGCAGCGCGGCGACCTCCTACAGCACGGCGACCTCCTGCTGCAGCACGGCGACCTCCTCCTACAGCCGGCCTCTGTCTGCACGGTCCTCCCCTCTAGCCTCCCCCCCTCTAGCTAGGGGGTGTTTATATAGGCATGGGGGGGGAAAAGGCCTCCACCACGTGGAGGACTCATGGCCTTCCCTCCTCATGCATTCCCTACTCACTCTTCCTTAGGCCATACCTCCCCACACTCCCTCTCCTCCAGCCATGCATCGGCTGGGGGAAGGGATAATTAAAAAAATTTGCCTAAAATTTATCCAATTGTCCCTTCAAAAAGGGTGTTCCCTCGCGACTTTTACGGTCCTCAACCCCAGCCTCTAATTCACAATGTGGAGGCTACATTTTTGGAGCGTGAATGGTATGGATTATGCTCACAATAATACGATGTAGGGGATAACCTTGCACAGGGTTTACACGGCGTGCGGGAAGTTAATATTTACGGTACGCAGTGCGCGGAAATATTACATTCTCTCCCCCTTAGAAGAATCGAGATGTCCTCATCTCGAGATAAACTGGGGATATTGAAGATTGAGAGAGCTTTCATCCATCCAGGTAGCATCCTCTTCGGGATAATCTTTCCACCGGACGAGGCATTCTTTCAAGGTTCTAGATCTCAATTGTCTCTCCCTGACATCTAAAATCTTTTCCGGTCTTAGTTCAAGGACTCCTTGACTAGGCATTACAATTTGTTGGTCATCAAGTACATGATTTGGGTTGGGTACATATTTTTTTAAGAGACTAATATGGAACACATTGTGAACCTTTAGGTTATCAGGAAGTTGCAATTTATAAGCATTGGGTCCCAGGCATTTGAGGATTTTATACGGTCCACAATACCTTGGACTTAGCTTCTTGCATTCACCTAGAGATAGAGGACTCTTTTTCGGCCGTACACGAATGAAGACCATGTCTCCTTCTCCGAAGACCCTCTCTTGGCGTTTCAAATCCGCATATGCCTTTTGTCTATCTTTGGCTGCTTGTATATCTTGTCTTATTGACCTTATTTGGTCATCCATGTCCTCCAACATTTGTCTTGAAGCTTCCACCCTTAGGGTAGGATCAGAAAAATTTAGGGGACTTCGACAATCATGACCATACAATGCCTGGAAAGGGGTCATTTGAATGCTCTGCTGGTAAGAAGCGTTGTAGGCAAATTCTACTGACGGTAAGTACTGAATCCATCTCTTCGGTTCCCGACAGCAGTAAGCCCTAAGCATATCCTCAATGATTTGATTTACTCGCTCTGTTTGTCCATCTGTTTGGGGATGGTAGGCAGTGCTAAAACAGAGTTGAGTTCCAATAGCTTCAAAGATAGCTCTCCAAAATTGTGAAGTGAAGAGAGAGTCTCGATCGCTAATGATCCTTCTAGGTAACCCATGTAGCTTGAATATTTCTTTGATAAACACTCTTGCAATGTCGGAGGCTTTATAGTTTGTCTTTACTGGAATCAGGTGTGCAACCTTAGTAAGCATGTCAACTACAACCATAATGGAGTTGTATCCTCCTTGGACTTGGGGTAAGCCCACCACAAAATCCATACTGATGAATTCCCATTTCATTTGGGGAATGTCAAGTGGTTGTAATTTTCCTGGCATCATGACATGTTCAGCCTTGATACGTTGGCAAGACAAACATTCAGTGACATATTTGAGAACGTCACCTTCGAGTCTCTCCCAATGATAGCTCTTCCTAACTGCATTAAGAGTTTTTGCATAGCCAGGATGTCCCGCGAAAGGGGAATCATGAGCTTCCCATAATATCTTCTGCTTAAGTGACTGGCTTGTTGGTATACATAACCTTGTTCTGTAATAATAGACAAGTCCATTATCAGTGGGAAATTCCCGATACTTAGCTTGTGACTTCAGATTCTGCTCTTTGGTAGCTATTTCTTTTATCATGGTTTGGTAGGCCAAATCATGGCTTGCTTCTTCTTTAGCTAGTTCGAGTATAGGGTTGCTTGGCATAGATACCTTTGTAGCCAGAGATCTGGCCGTTGATGGATTCTGCAAGATTAGGGAGTTTAGGAATGCCTTGCGACTGAGTGCATCGGCAACTACATTCTCTTTCCCCGGTCGATACTCGATTTCAAAATCATACTCCTCCAATACTTCGATCCATCGACGTTGCCTCATGTTGAGCTCGTTCTGGGTAAAAATCCATTTGAGACTCTTATGATCTGTTACTAGAGTAAACTTGTTACCCAACAGGTAGTGTCTCCAAAGCTTTAGAGCATGGATGACAGCTAATAACTCCAGATCATGCGTGGCATAATTCTTTTCATGATTCTTCAATTTCCTTGAAGAGTATGCTACTGGATGACCTTCCTGCATGAGTACACACCCCAAGGCAAGAATGCTGGCATCAGTTACTACCTCGAACTCCTTATTGAGGTCGGGAAGTTTCAGAATAGGTGCTGATGCCAAACATTGCTTCAATTGGTCGAAGCTATTTTGCTCGGGAGTTGACCATGTAACAGAAGTCTGCTTCTTTAGTAAGTCGGTAAGAGGTGCTGCAATCAAAGCACAGTTTTTGATAAAGACCCTATACCATCCTGTCTAGCCAAGAAAACTGCGTATTTCTTTAACGGATACTGGTATTGGCCATTCAAGCACATCTCTGACTTTGGCTGGGTCTACTGATATTCCTTCTGATGATACTATGAATCCTAGATATTCAATCTGACGTTTGAAGAATGCACACTTCTTCATTTTTGCATACAGCTTATGAGACCTCATTGTCTCAAGGACAATCCGTAGTTGAGGTTCATGATCTTCTTCCTGTTTAGAATAGACTAAAATATCATCGAAGAAGACAAGCACGAAATCATCAAGATATGGTCTAAAGATATCCTTTATTAACCTATTGAATGTGGCAGGCACATTCGTAAGCCCTAATCCAGTAGTTGCTTGAGTTGTTCCTTCAACTCAATTGCTTCCGATATAGACATTCTATAGGGTCTCTTCGCAATTGGCACAGCTCCTATTACTAGCTTGATCTCATGATCTACTTCACTTTGAAGCGAGAGTTCTGTTAACTCTTCAGAAGCTACGTCCACGTATCCCTTCAGCCAAGTGACCAAATCACTTTACTTCTTTATCAATATTCATAGTCAAGACAATCGGAAAAAAAAAGTTTTATTCCATTCATATCAGCATAGCCCTTTCGAGGTACAATTATTTCTTGGGGCGATGGAACAAGTTAATACATTAATTCGAGGAGAATAAGATATTATTGCATTCAGCTACAGGAACTGAGTAGTAGTACGGATTGGGGTCATCGATTTTCAGGAATCGATAGTTCATTGGAAGATTAGGGTATCTTTTCCTTTGATATCCCTTCTTCTCATGACGTCCCAAAACCTTGATTCGGTCGGCAGGGATTCTTTGAATCACTTCCCCGTACACATACTTATTCTGGTTAACCCTTCGACCTCCGACCTGTAGGGTCGCGTTTGCATGAGCCTCAACAAAGACGAACAGCTTTACGATCTTCAAACCCTCCATCCACTTGATTCTCTTCAAGTTAATTTGAAGGTACACAGGTTGATAGGCAGTTATGTAATAGATCCCTAAAACACCCATCCATCTCCATTCCACGTACACAGGTGATGGATTGTAAATGCGGTCTAGGATGTTCATCATTTCAATTCTCTGCCTATAATGCGGAGAATGCATTGCCGTCATAAACATGATCCGGAACACCAAAAACTTGTTCCACGCCTCGTAATTCTGCAAGACAGTATTGAAGGTAAGGAAATGTTTGGACAGCAACAATTTCTTTGCTTCATTTTTAATGAAATCTCATGAAAACAATTCCATTGTTGGTCGGCTCTGATACCAACTGTAACGTGTCCACTAGAATCCTCTAGGACACGTCTTGGCAGTCCATCGGAAGGCTGTCTAGAGAACTCCGCCCGGCACTCCCATGGAATGTTACGGGCTTTGTAATCTAGGTCTTTCCGCGTCTGCCACGTAGCGGAAGTGTCCTGGCCGTTTCCCACTTAGGATCGACCGGAATTAAGGTTTTCTAGTTTGGTCATTGGCTAGCAGCAACTAGCGTCAGACCCGAGCGAACTACTTTACGCAGAAACGCCAGGTCCGAAGCGGATTCACGCTGCACTTGGTTCAAGGAGAATGGGAAACGAGAGGGATGCAAGGCTCGACCCTCTGCCATAAGGCATAGTCCCATTCCGTTCCCCTAAAACAGCGTGAATTGGGTAATAGTTAATTCTAAGTCATCGTTCTCGTTACTTGTTTTGGAGATGACGATCATCCTCTGTTTGCCGAAGACTTTGAGAAAAGTTCCCGGCTGACCGGGACCACCCATCCATAGGACGGACCCATGGTCCATCCTCCGCACTTTCCTCGGTTTGTTTTAGTTATGTAATTACCTACCACATTAGTTTGACATATAACAAACAGCTTCTTTGATTAACCCTGTTATGCACTGGTTCCTTCACGTAATCTTATCACAGGACATAAAGAAAAACAATGCCAAACAACTTCTTTATTATCATTTTATCCTTTTATCTTTGAAATACAAGGAGTTCCGCCCGTAGGCTTTTCATAATCCGCCCGAAGGCTATCCAGTAATCCACCAGGGATCACTAATCCAAGTTTCCGCCCGTAGACTAGTATGCGGGCCTCGAGATCCAATCCCGAGTCACGTTAGCCTCTTGTGCAGGGCCCGGAAGGCGAGGGATTTACGGCCAGAGCCCCCTCTGGCACCCAAGCGTCCTCCTGCTCCAAGTAGAACTCAACGGAGAGACCTCTCACGGCGGGTTCGGTCCACGTTCCCGGCGCGGTTAACAACCCCCTTGGTTAGGGTCAGGCAGGCAGTCGGGGGTAACTGAAGCTGCCTCTCCCTTCAGGCCTTCAACCTGAAGTATTTAGATATCTTTTCATCCTTTAGTTCATTGAGCAAACAATGCAAACAGTGCTTTCTAAACTGTTACAAGCACAATCAATTCCAATGGTCGTTTAGCTGGCAAACTGTTAAGGAGCGACTCCTTTTCTCCGAATGCAACCCGCATTCGATCCGGAATCAATTGCAACTTGGCAAGATTCCTATCATTCTTGGGTTAGGGTCATACCCTACCAATACTTTAGGTTTTGTTATGGTAGATTCCAGCGACCATATCGCTTCAATCTATTGATTGGTCAATTGCTTCCAGGCAAATACCTAACTTTCCTTTTCCTTAGCAACTATTTCCCAGGAAAGGTGATGTAACAGGATGATTACTCGTCCTTTTGTAGGTTATCTTAGCGCAATAACTTGCCAACATCATTTCCAAGAAATGACAAAACTCTCTTGTGGACAAATCTCAAGTCTATGCGACGTGGCAACTTTTTGTACATGTGTTGTATCTCTTCCACGGGATCATTTCACCCATTGAATGGCGTATTCAGGTTACGGAATTAACTTCAGGCGAGTAGCAGGGTTTAGGGTGTCTTCTTACCCAACCTATTCCTAACTATATTGGTCCACGGTCCTAGGACTTTCCAACCCAGTCGGAGTTTCATCATTTGAACGAATGATCCTTAGGATAAAACCTTAGATCATTTTATGCATGAGCATCCAATTGATTCGACATCTCGTGAATGTGTGTAAGGTCTTTGGGTTTGCGGGTTTTGACTTGGCAACCAGTGTA
The DNA here is from genome assembly GCF_053477565.2 of Lygodium microphyllum. NCBI lineage: Eukaryota > Viridiplantae > Streptophyta > Polypodiopsida > Schizaeales > Lygodiaceae > Lygodium > Lygodium microphyllum. Next base: position 239,292 of record NW_028229558.1, on the reverse strand, counting down.
AAACTAGGTCGAATTCTTATTGCACTAAACCCTAGTTAGCACTTGAGATACCTATCATATCGACCCAACCATGTCCATAAGAATCCTTGTGGTTTAGGTGACTTAGTCAACTCAATATACTTGTCTTGCGTCACGGATGAACCTTTCCTAAAGGTAATAAACTAGATCTAGTGGAGATTAATAGTTACAATTACACCAATGCGTGTAAACATGCGATTCACTGCTTCTACGCATCACATGGTTCACAATAACCCTATCCTTCCTTGCTAAGGTAAAAATGCCTGATAACCTGGACACTAACTTTCCTAGGTCCTACTAGGACTTACATCAAATAGTCAGGCCTACAACCTTATTGTCTATACTTAAAATCTTATGCTTTGTCTCCTAAATGCGGCTCCTAATGAATGACATTTTTGCATGATGACTATGCAATACGCAACGTTCTCCTAGCTACAATGAAGTTCATACAAAACTACAGCTAGTGATAATTTATTCCATTTTACATGCCACTTGCAAGCCCATAAGATAATTTCCGTACTCTCTTCTATTTCTTTTCGGATAATATCTTATGGGTGTTAACTTTTCCTCATGAAATCATTACGAGGAGGATGTTGCCTAACATGCGGCACATACTTATTCCTACCATGTCTAAGAAGAAAAAATGCACTTATAAATTCCATTTCTTTGCCTAAGTAATATATGTTTAGACTCATTACTTTGATAACGTACCAAAATAGCATCATGCAGCTAGTCTCCTAAGGCGGGCAACCCGTTTCAATTTCATGGCATGCTTCAACCTTGCCTATCGTTTCAAGAGATACTTTATCAAATGTCTTTTTACCACTGCCACATGCATTAAAAATAAGCGTAAAAATGCATTCTTCCCTATGGAACTAAGCGCACCTAATCATTTCTTTAAGCGAAAATAAACTTGAAAGAACCTGGACTTGTGGGCTCGGGGAGATATCCACTTGTATGCTCGGAGATGAACCTTCCGCAGGCGCACCTTGTGATCTTTTTGGGGCCATCGTGGGCGTGGTCTCGGCTTCTGGTTAGTCTTTGCGATCTACGAATTGACTTGCCTTGGCATGCAACCTCCCGACCTTTGCCTTTTTCCCTCGTACGCAGGAGATTCCTTTACGAGATTTCGGATAAATGGTGCTTGCGGAAGAGGGCTTTATGAGTTCTTTAGGGAAAACCCGGGTTGGCACGGAATTGATTCACGGATGGCTTGTGGGCTTTGAAGTCTTTTTGCGAAAAGCCTTTTACGAAGGGTCTTGTGGGAGGTCTTTATGGGCTTCACCTTCTCCTCTTCAAAGTCCCGGGGAGGGGGGTATGAACGGGTCTATGGGGATGTAGTGGGAAGGGGGACTTAAGGAAGCCCCCCCCTTAGAAGCTTCTTAAGAAGCTTCTAAGAAGCTTCTAGTCGTCAGCAGCACGTCGATGGGGGGGGGAAGGGGTCGTGATCCAGGCGGGCGGCGGACTGGCGGACTGGGGGACTGCAGCGCGGCGACCTCCTACAGCACGGCGACCTCCTGCTGCAGCACGGCGACCTCCTCCTACAGCCGGCCTCTGTCTGCACGGTCCTCCCCTCTAGCCTCCCCCCCTCTAGCTAGGGGGTGTTTATATAGGCATGGGGGGGGAAAAGGCCTCCACCACGTGGAGGACTCATGGCCTTCCCTCCTCATGCATTCCCTACTCACTCTTCCTTAGGCCATACCTCCCCACACTCCCTCTCCTCCAGCCATGCATCGGCTGGGGGAAGGGATAATTAAAAAAATTTGCCTAAAATTTATCCAATTGTCCCTTCAAAAAGGGTGTTCCCTCGCGACTTTTACGGTCCTCAACCCCAGCCTCTAATTCACAATGTGGAGGCTACATTTTTGGAGCGTGAATGGTATAGATTATGCTCACAATAATACGATGTAGGGGATAACCTTGCACAGGGTTTACACGGCGTGCGGGAAGTTAATATTTACGGTACGCAGTGCGCGGAAATATTACATTCTCTCCCCCTTAGAAGAATCGAGATGTCCTCATCTCGAGATAAACTGGGGATATTGAAGATTGAGAGAGCTTTCATCCATCCAGGTAGCATCCTCTTCGGGATAATCTTTCCACCGGACGAGGCATTCTTTCAAGGTTCTAGATCTCAATTGTCTCTCCCTGACATCTAAAATCTTTTCCGGTCTTAGTTCAAGGACTCCTTGACTAGGCATTACAATTTGTTGGTCATCAAGTACATGATTTGGGTTGGGTACATATTTTTTTAAGAGACTAATATGGAACACATTGTGAACCTTTAGGTTATCAGGAAGTTGCAATTTATAAGCATTGGGTCCCAGGCATTTGAGGATTTTATACGGTCCACAATACCTTGGACTTAGCTTCTTGCATTCACCTAGAGATAGAGGACTCTTTTTCGGCCGTACACGAATGAAGACCATGTCTCCTTCTCCGAAGACCCTCTCTTGGCGTTTCAAATCCGCATATGCCTTTTGTCTATCTTTGGCTGCTTGTATATCTTGTCTTATTGACCTTATTTGGTCATCCATGTCCTCCAACATTTGTCTTGAAGCTTCCACCCTTAGGGTAGGATCAGAATAATTTAGGGGACTTCGACAATCATGACCATACAATGCCTGGAAAGGGGTCATTTGAATGCTCTGCTGGTAAGAAGCGTTGTAGGCAAATTCTACTGACGGTAAGTACTGAATCCATCTCTTCGGTTCCCGACAGCAGTAAGCCCTAAGCATATCCTCAATGATTTGATTTACTCGCTCTGTTTGTCCATCTGTTTGGGGATGGTAGGCAGTGCTAAAACAGAGTTGAGTTCCAATAGCTTCAAAGATAGCTCTCCAAAATTGTGAAGTGAAGAGAGAGTCTCGATCGCTAATGATCCTTCTAGGTAACCCATGTAGCTTGAATATTTCTTTGATAAACACTCTTGCAATGTCGGAGGCTTTATAGTTTGTCTTTACTGGAATCAGGTGTGCAACCTTAGTAAGCATGTCAACTACAACCATAATGGAGTTGTATCCTCCTTGGACTTGGGGTAAGCCCACCACAAAATCCATACTGATGAATTCCCATTTCATTTGGGGAATGTCAAGTGGTTGTAATTTTCCTGGCATCATGACATGTTCAGCCTTGATACGTTGGCAAGACAAACATTCAGTGACATATTTGAGAACGTCACCTTCGAGTCTCTCCCAATGATAGCTCTTCCTAACTGCATTAAGAGTTTTTGCATAGCCAGGATGTCCCGCGAAAGGGGAATCATGAGCTTCCCATAATATCTTCTGCTTAAGTGACTGGCTTGTTGGTATACATAACCTTGTTCTGTAATAGACAAGTCCATTATCAGTGGGAAATTCCCGATACTTAGCTTGTGACTTCAGATTCTGCTCTTTGGTAGCTATTTCTTTTATCATGGTTTGGTAGGCCAAATCATGGCTTGCTTCTTCTTTAGCTAGTTCGAGTATAGGGTTGCTTGGCATAGATACCTTTGTAGCCAGAGATCTGGCCGTTGATGGATTCTGCAAGATTAGGGAGTTTAGGAATGCCTTGCGACTGAGTGCATCGGCAACTACATTCTCTTTCCCCGGTCGATACTCGATTTCAAAATCATACTCCTCCAATACTTCGATCCATCGACGTTGCCTCATGTTGAGCTCGTTCTGGGTAAAAATCCATTTGAGACTCTTATGATCTGTTACTAGAGTAAACTTGTTACCCAACAGGTAGTGTCTCCAAAGCTTTAGAGCATGGATGACAGCTAATAACTCCAGATCATGCGTGGCATAATTCTTTTCATGATTCTTCAATTTCCTTGAAGAGTATGCTACTGGATGACCTTCCTGCATGAGTACACACCCCAAGGCAAGAATGCTGGCATCAGTTACTACCTCGAACTCCTTATTGAGGTTTTCAGAATAGGTGCTGATGCCAAACATTGCTTCAATTGGTCGAAGCTATTTTGCTCGGGAGTTGACCATGTAACAGAAGTCTGCTTCTTTAGTAAGTCGGTAAGAGGTGCTGCAATCAAAGCACAGTTTTTGATAAAGACCCTATACCATCCTGTCTAGCCAAGAAAACTGCGTATTTCTTTAACGGATACTGGTATTGGCCATTCAAGCACATCTCTGACTTTGGCTGGGTCTACTGATATTCCTTCTGATGATACTATGAATCCTAGATATTCAATCTGACGTTTGAAGAATGCACACTTCTTCATTTTTGCATACAGCTTATGAGACCTCATTGTCTCAAGGACAATCCGTAGTTGAGGTTCATGATCTTCTTCCTGTTTAGAATAGACTAAAATATCATCGAAGAAGACAAGCACGAAATCATCAAGATATGGTCTAAAGATATCCTTTATTAACCTATTGAATGTGGCAGGCACATTCGTAAGCCCTAATCCAGTAGTTGCTTGAGTTGTTCCTTCAACTCAATTGCTTCCGATATAGACATTCTATAGGGTCTCTTCGCAATTGGCACAGCTCCTATTACTAGCTTGATCTCATGATCTACTTCACTTTGAAGCGAGAGTTCTGTTAACTCTTCAGAAGCTACGTCCACGTATCCCTTCAGCCAAGTGACCAAATCACTTTACTTCTTTATCAATATTCATAGTCAAGACAATCGGAAAAAAAAAGTTTTATTCCATTCATATCAGCATAGCCCTTTCGAGGTACAATTATTTCTTGGGGCGATGGAACAAGTTAATACATTAATTCGAGGAGAATAAGATATTATTGCATTCAGCTACAGGAACTGAGTAGTAGTACGGATTGGGGTCATCGATTTTCAGGAATCGATAGTTCATTGGAAGATTAGGGTATCTTTTCCTTTGATATCCCTTCTTCTCATGACGTCCCAAAACCTTGATTCGGTCGGCAGGGATTCTTTGAATCACTTCCCCGTACACATACTTATTCTGGTTAACCCTTCGACCTCCGACCTGTAGGGTCGCGTTTGCATGAGCCTCAACAAAGACGAACAGCTTTACGATCTTCAAACCCTCCATCCACTTGATTCTCTTCAAGTTAATTTGAAGGTACACAGGTTGATAGGCAGTTATGTAATAGATCCCTAAAACACCCATCCATCTCCATTCCACGTACACAGGTGATGGATTGTAAATGCGGTCTAGGATGTTCATCATTTCAATTCTCTGCCTATAATGCGGAGAATGCATTGCCGTCATAAACATGATCCGGAACACCAAAAACTTGTTCCACGCCTCGTAATTCTGCAAGACAGTATTGAAGGTAAGGAAATGTTTGGACAGCAACAATTTCTTTGCTTCATTTTTAATGAAATCTCATGAAAACAATTCCATTGTTGGTCGGCTCTGATACCAACTGTAACGTGTCCACTAGAATCCTCTAGGACACGTCTTGGCAGTCCATCGGAAGGCTGTCTAGAGAACTCCGCCCGGCACTCCCATGGAATGTTACGGGCTTTGTAATCTAGGTCTTTCCGCGTCTGCCACGTAGCGGAAGTGTCCTGGCCGTTTCCCACTTAGGATCGACCGGAATTAAGGTTTTCTAGTTTGGTCATTGGCTAGCAGCAACTAGCGTCAGACCCGAGCGAACTACTTTACGCAGAAACGCCAGGTCCGAAGCGGATTCACGCTGCACTTGGTTCAAGGAGAATGGGAAACGAGAGGGATGCAAGGCTCGACCCTCTGCCATAAGGCATAGTCCCATTCCGTTCCCCTAAAACAGCGTGAATTGGGTAATAGTTAATTCTAAGTCATCGTTCTCGTTACTTGTTTTGGAGATGACGATCATCCTCTGTTTGCCGAAGACTTTGAGAAAAGTTCCCGGCTGACCGGGACCACCCATCCATAGGACGGACCCATGGTCCATCCTCCGCACTTTCCTCGGTTTGTTTTAGTTATGTAATTACCTACCACATTAGTTTGACATATAACAAACAGCTTCTTTGATTAACCCTGTTATGCACTGGTTCCTTCACGTAATCTTATCACAGGACATAAAGAAAAACAATGCCAAACAACTTCTTTATTATCATTTTATCCTTTTATCTTTGAAATACAAGGAGTTCCGCCCGTAGGCTTTTCATAATCCGCCCGAAGGCTATCCAGTAATCCACCAGGGATCACTAATCCAAGTTTCCGCCCGTAGACTAGTATGCGGGCCTCGAGATCCAATCCCGAGTCACGTTAGCCTCTTGTGCAGGGCCCGGAAGGCGAGGGATTTACGGCCAGAGCCCCCTCTGGCACCCAAGCGTCCTCCTGCTCCAAGTAGAACTCAACGGAGAGACCTCTCACGGCGGGTTCGGTCCACGTTCCCGGCGCGGTTAACAACCCCCTTGGTTAGGGTCAGGCAGGCAGTCGGGGGTAACTGAAGCTGCCTCTCCCTTCAGGCCTTCAACCTGAAGTATTTAGATATCTTTTCATCCTTTAGTTCATTGAGCAAACAATGCAAACAGTGCTTTCTAAACTGTTACAAGCACAATCAATTCCAATGGTCGTTTAGCTGGCAAACTGTTAAGGAGCGACTCCTTTTCTCCGAATGCAACCCGCATTCGATCCGGAATCAATTGCAACTTGGCAAGATTCCTATCATTCTTGGGTTAGGGTCATACCCTACCAATACTTTAGGTTTTGTTATGGTAGATTCCAGCGACCATATCGCTTCAATCTATTGATTGGTCAATTGCTTCCAGGCAAATACCTAACTTTCCTTTTCCTTAGCAACTATTTCCCAGGAAAGGTGATGTAACAGGATGATTACTCGTCCTTTTGTAGGTTATCTTAGCGCAATAACTTGCCAACATCATTTCCAAGAAATGACAAAACTCTCTTGTGGACAAATCTCAAGTCTATGCGACGTGGCAACTTTTTGTACATGTGTTGTATCTCTTCCACGGGATCATTTCACCCATTGAATGGCGTATTCAGGTTACGGAATTAACTTCAGGCGAGTAGCAGGGTTTAGGGTGTCTTCTTACCCAACCTATTCCTAACTATATTGGTCCACGGTCCTAGGACTTTCCAACCCAGTCGGAGTTTCATCATTTGAACGAATGATCCTTAGGATAAAACCTTAGATCATTTTATGCATGAGCATCCAATTGATTCGACATCTCGTGAATGTGTGTAAGGTCTTTGGGTTTGCGGGTTTTGACTTGGCAACCAGTGTAAAACTAGGTCGAATTCTTATTGCACTAAACCCTAGTTAGCACTTGAGATACCTATCATATCGACCCAACCATGTCCATAAGAATCCTTGTGGTTTAGGTGACTTAGTCAACTCAATATACTTGTCTTGCGTCACGGATGAACCTTTCCTAAAGGTAATAAACTAGATCTAGTGGAGATTAATAGTTACAATTAAACCAATGCGTGTAAACATGCGATTCACTGCTTCTACGCATCACATGGTTCACAATAACCCTATCCTTCCTTGCTAAGGTAAAAATGCCTGATAACCTGGACACTAACTTTCCTAGGTCCTACTAGGACTTACATCAAATAGTCAGGCCTACAACCTTATTGTCTATACTTAAAATCTTATGCTTTGTCTCCTAAATGCGGCTCCTAATGAATGACATTTTTGCATGATGACTATGCAATACGCAACGTTCTCCTAGCTACAATGAAGTTCATACAAAACTACAGCTAGTGATAATTTATTCCATTTTACATGCCACTTGCAAGCCCATAAGATAATTTCCGTACTCTCTTCTATTTCTTTTCGGATAATATCTTATGGGTGTTAACTTTTCCTCATGAAATCATTACGAGGAGGATGTTGCCTAACATGCGGCACATACTTATTCCTACCATGTCTAAGAAGAAAAAATGCACTTATAAATTCCATTTCTTTGCCTAAGTAATATATGTTTAGACTCATTACTTTGATAACGTACCAAAATAGCATCATGCAGCTAGTCTCCTAAGGCGGGCAACCCGTTTCAATTTCATGGCATGCTTCAACCTTGCCTATCGTTTCAAGAGATACTTTATCAAATGTCTTTTTACCACTGCCACATGCATTAAAAATAAGCGTAAAAATGCATTCTTCCCTATGGAACTAAGCGCACCTAATCATTTCTTTAAGCGAAAATAAACTTGAAAGAACCTGGACTTGTGGGCTCGGGGAGATATCCACTTGTATGCTCGGAGATGAACCTTCCGCAGGCGCACCTTGTGATCTTTTTGGGGCCATCGTGGGCGTGGTCTCGGCTTCTGGTTAGTCTTTGCGATCTACGAATTGACTTGCCTTGGCATGCAACCTCCCGACCTTTGCCTTTTTCCCTCGTACGCAGGAGATTCCTTTACGAGATTTCGGATAAATGGTGCTTGCGGAAGAGGGCTTTATGAGTTCTTTAGGGAAAACCCGGGTTGGCACGGAATTGATTCACGGATGGCTTGTGGGCTTTGAAGTCTTTTTGCGAAAAGCCTTTTACGAAGGGTCTTGTGGGAGGTCTTTATGGGCTTCACCTTCTCCTCTTCAAAGTCCCGGGGAGGGGGGTATGAACGGGTCTATGGGGATGTAGTGGGAAGGGGGACTTAAGGAAGCCCCCCCCTTAGAAGCTTCTTAAGAAGCTTCTAAGAAGCTTCTAGTCGTCAGCAGCACGTCGATGGGGGGGGGGAAGGGGTCGTGATCCAGGCGGGCGGCGGACTGGCGGACTGGGGGACTGCAGCGCGGCGACCTCCTACAGCACGGCGACCTCCTGCTGCAGCACGGCGACCTCCTCCTACAGCCGGCCTCTGTCTGCACGGTCCTCCCCTCTAGCCTCCCCCCCTCTAGCTAGGGGGTGTTTATATAGGCATGGGGGGGGAAAAGGCCTCCACCACGTGGAGGACTCATGGCCTTCCCTCCTCATGCATTCCCTACTCACTCTTCCTTAGGCCATACCTCCCCACACTCCCTCTCCTCCAGCCATGCATCGGCTGGGGGAAGGGATAATTAAAAAAATTTGCCTAAAATTTATCCAATTGTCCCTTCAAAAAGGGTGTTCCCTCGCGACTTTTACGGTCCTCAACCCCAGCCTCTAATTCACAATGTGGAGGCTACATTTTTGGAGCGTGAATGGTATAGATTATGCTCACAATAATACGATGTAGGGGATAACCTTGCACAGGGTTTACACGGCGTGCGGGAAGTTAATATTTACGGTACGCAGTGCGCGGAAATATTACATTCTCTCCCCCTTAGAAGAATCGAGATGTCCTCATCTCGAGATAAACTGGGGATATTGAAGATTGAGAGAGCTTTCATCCATCCAGGTAGCATCCTCTTCGGGATAATCTTTCCACCGGACGAGGCATTCTTTCAAGGTTCTAGATCTCAATTGTCTCTCCCTGACATCTAAAATCTTTTCCGGTCTTAGTTCAAGGACTCCTTGACTAGGCATTACAATTTGTTGGTCATCAAGTACATGATTTGGGTTGGGTACATATTTTTTTAAGAGACTAATATGGAACACATTGTGAACCTTTAGGTTATCAGGAAGTTGCAATTTATAAGCATTGGGTCCCAGGCATTTGAGGATTTTATACGGTCCACAATACCTTGGACTTAGCTTCTTGCATTCACCTAGAGATAGAGGACTCTTTTTCGGCCGTACACGAATGAAGACCATGTCTCCTTCTCCGAAGACCCTCTCTTGGCGTTTCAAATCCGCATATGCCTTTTGTCTATCTTTGGCTGCTTGTATATCTTGTCTTATTGACCTTATTTGGTCATCCATGTCCTCCAACATTTGTCTTGAAGCTTCCACCCTTAGGGTAGGATCAGAATAATTTAGGGGACTTCGACAATCATGACCATACAATGCCTGGAAAGGGGTCATTTGAATGCTCTGCTGGTAAGAAGCGTTGTAGGCAAATTCTACTGACGGTAAGTACTGAATCCATCTCTTCGGTTCCCGACAGCAGTAAGCCCTAAGCATATCCTCAATGATTTGATTTACTCGCTCTGTTTGTCCATCTGTTTGGGGATGGTAGGCAGTGCTAAAACAGAGTTGAGTTCCAATAGCTTCAAAGATAGCTCTCCAAAATTGTGAAGTGAAGAGAGAGTCTCGATCGCTAATGATCCTTCTAGGTAACCCATGTAGCTTGAATATTTCTTTGATAAACACTCTTGCAATGTCGGAGGCTTTATAGTTTGTCTTTACTGGAATCAGGTGTGCAACCTTAGTAAGCATGTCAACTACAACCATAATGGAGTTGTATCCTCCTTGGACTTGGGGTAAGCCCACCACAAAATCCATACTGATGAATTCCCATTTCATTTGGGGAATGTCAAGTGGTTGTAATTTTCCTGGCATCATGACATGTTCAGCCTTGATACGTTGGCAAGACAAACATTCAGTGACATATTTGAGAACGTCACCTTCGAGTCTCTCCCAATGATAGCTCTTCCTAACTGCATTAAGAGTTTTTGCATAGCCAGGATGTCCCGCGAAAGGGGAATCATGAGCTTCCCATAATATCTTCTGCTTAAGTGACTGGCTTGTTGGTATACATAACCTTGTTCTGTAATAGACAAGTCCATTATCAGTGGGAAATTCCCGATACTTAGCTTGTGACTTCAGATTCTGCTCTTTGGTAGCTATTTCTTTTATCATGGTTTGGTAGGCCAAATCATGGCTTGCTTCTTCTTTAGCTAGTTCGAGTATAGGGTTGCTTGGCATAGATACCTTTGTAGCCAGAGATCTGGCCGTTGATGGATTCTGCAAGATTAGGGAGTTTAGGAATGCCTTGCGACTGAGTGCATCGGCAACTACATTCTCTTTCCCCGGTCGATACTCGATTTCAAAATCATACTCCTCCAATACTTCGATCCATCGACGTTGCCTCATGTTGAGCTCGTTCTGGGTAAAAATCCATTTGAGACTCTTATGATCTGTTACTAGAGTAAACTTGTTACCCAACAGGTAGTGTCTCCAAAGCTTTAGAGCATGGATGACAGCTAATAACTCCAGATCATGCGTGGCATAATTCTTTTCATGATTCTTCAATTTCCTTGAAGAGTATGCTACTGGATGACCTTCCTGCATGAGTACACACCCCAAGGCAAGAATGCTGGCATCAGTTACTACCTCGAACTCCTTATTGAGGTCGGGAAGTTTCAGAATAGGTGCTGATGCCAAACATTACTTCAATTGGTCGAAGCTATTTTGCTCGGGAGTTGACCATGTAACAGAAGTCTGCTTCTTTAGTAAGTCGGTAAGAGGTGCTGCAATCAAAGCACAGTTTTTGATAAAGACCCTATACCATCCTGTCTAGCCAAGAAAACTGCGTATTTCTTTAACGGATACTGGTATTGGCCATTCAAGCACATCTCTGACTTTGGCTGGGTCTACTGATATTCCTTCTGATGATACTATGAATCCTAGATATTCAATCTGACGTTTGAAGAATGCACACTTCTTCATTTTTGCATACAGCTTATGAGACCTCATTGTCTCAAGGACAATCCGTAGTTGAGGTTCATGATCTTCTTCCTGTTTAGAATAGACTAAAATATCATCGAAGAAGACAAGCACGAAATCATCAAGATATGGTCTAAAGATATCCTTTATTAACCTATTGAATGTGGCAGGCACATTCGTAAGCCCTAATCCAGTAGTTGCTTGAGTTGTTCCTTCAACTCAATTGCTTCCGATATAGACATTCTATAGGGTCTCTTCGCAATTGGCACAGCTCCTATTACTAGCTTGATCTCATGATCTACTTCACTTTGAAGCGAGAGTTCTGTTAACTCTTCAGAAGCTACGTCCACGTATCCCTTCAGCCAAGTGACCAAATCACTTTACTTCTTTATCAATATTCATAGTCAAGACAATCGGAAAAAAAAAGTTTTATTCCATTCATATCAGCATAGCCCTTTCGAGGTACAATTATTTCTTGGGGCGATGGAACAAGTTAATACATTAATTCGAGGAGAATAAGATATTATTGCATTCAGCTACAGGAACTGAGTAGTAGTACGGATTGGGGTCATCGATTTTCAGGAATCGATAGTTCATTGGAAGATTAGGGTATCTTTTCCTTTGATATCCCTTCTTCTCATGACGTCCCAAAACCTTGATTCGGTCGGCAGGGATTCTTTGAATCACTTCCCCGTACACATACTTATTCTGGCTAACCCTTCGACCTCCGACCTGTAGGGTCGCGTTTGCATGAGCCTCAACAAAGACGAACAGCTTTACGATCTTCAAACCCTCCATCCACTTGATTCTCTTCAAGTTAATTTGAAGGTACACAGGTTGATAGGCAGTTATGTAATAGATCCCTAAAACACCCATCCATCTCCATTCCACGTACACAGGTGATGGATTGTAAATGCGGTCTAGGATGTTCATCATTTCAATTCTCTGCCTATAATGCGGAGAATGCATTGCCGTCATAAACATGATCCGGAACACCAAAAACTTGTTCCACGCCTCGTAATTCTGCAAGACAGTATTGAAGGTAAGGAAATGTTTGGACAGCAACAATTTCTTTGCTTCATTTTTAATGAAATCTCATGAAAACAATTCCATTGTTGGTCGGCTCTGATACCAACTGTAACGTGTCCACTAGAATCCTCTAGGACACGTCTTGGCAGTCCATCGGAAGGCTGTCTAGAGAACTCCGCCCGGCACTCCCATGGAATGTTACGGGCTTTGTAATCTAGGTCTTTCCGCGTCTGCCACGTAGCGGAAGTGTCCTGGCCGTTTCCCACTTAGGATCGACCGGAATTAAGGTTTTCTAGTTTGGTCATTGGCTAGCAGCAACTAGCGTCAGACCCGAGCGAACTACTTTACGCAGAAACGCCAGGTCCGAAGCGGATTCACGCTGCACTTGGTTCAAGGAGAATGGGAAACGAGAGGGATGCAAGGCTCGACCCTCTGCCATAAGGCATAGTCCCATTCCGTTCCCCTAAAACAGCGTGAATTGGGTAATAGTTAATTCTAAGTCATCGTTCTCGTTACTTGTTTTGGAGATGACGATCATCCTCTGTTTGCCGAAGACTTTGAGAAAAGTTCCCGGCTGACCGGGACCACCCATCCATAGGACGGACCCATGGTCCATCCTCCGCACTTTCCTCGGTTTGTTTTAGTTATGTAATTACCTACCACATTAGTTTGACATATAACAAACAGCTTCTTTGATTAACCCTGTTATGCACTGGTTCCTTCACGTAATCTTATCACAGGACATAAAGAAAAACAATGCCAAACAACTTCTTTATTATCATTTTATCCTTTTATCTTTGAAATACAAGGAGTTCCGCCCGTAGGCTTTTCATAATCCGCCCGAAGGCTATCCAGTAATCCACCAGGGATCACTAATCCAAGTTTCCGCCCGTAGACTAGTATGCGGGCCTCGAGATCCAATCCCGAGTCACGTTAGCCTCTTGTGCAGGGCCCGGAAGGCGAGGGATTTACGGCCAGAGCCCCCTCTGGCACCCAAGCGTCCTCCTGCTCCAAGTAGAACTCAACGGAGAGACCTCTCACGACGGGTTCGGTCCACGTTCCCGGCGCGGTTAACAACCCCCTTGGTTAGGGTCAGGCAGGCAGTCGGGGGTAACTGAAGCTGCCTCTCCCTTCAGGCCTTCAACCTGAAGTATTTAGATATCTTTTCATCCTTTAGTTCATTGAGCAAACAATGCAAACAGTGCTTTCTAAACTGTTACAAGCACAATCAATTCCAATGGTCGTTTAGCTGGCAAACTGTTAAGGAGCGACTCCTTTTCTCCGAATGCAACCCGCATTCGATCCGGAATCAATTGCAACTTGGCAAGATTCCTATCATTCTTGGGTTAGGGTCATACCCTACCAATACTTTAGGTTTTGTTATGGTAGATTCCAGCGACCATATCGCTTCAATCTATTGATTGGTCAATTGCTTCCAGGCAAATACCTAACTTTCCTTTTCCTTAGCAACTATTTCCCAGGAAAGGTGATGTAACAGGATGATTACTCGTCCTTTTGTAGGTTATCTTAGCGCAATAACTTGCCAACATCATTTCCAAGAAATGACAAAACTCTCTTGTGGACAAATCTCAAGTCTATGCGACGTGGCAACTTTTTGTACATGTGTTGTATCTCTTCCACGGGATCATTTCACCCATTGAATGGCGTATTCAGGTTACGGAATTAACTTCAGGCGAGTAGCAGGGTTTAGGGTGTCTTCTTACCCAACCTATTCCTAACTATATTGGTCCACGGTCCTAGGACTTTCCAACCCAGTCGGAGTTTCATCATTTGAACGAATGATCCTTAGGATAAAACCTTAGATCATTTTATGCATGAGCATCCAATTGATTCGACATCTCGTGAATGTGTGTAAGGTCTTTGGGTTTGCGGGTTTTGACTTGGCAACCAGTGTAAAACTAGGTCGAATTCTTATTGCACTAAACCCTAGTTAGCACTTGAGATACCTATCATATCGACCCAACCATGTCCATAAGAATCCTTGTGGTTTAGGTGACTTAGTCAACTCAATATACTTGTCTTGCGTCACGGATGAACCTTTCCTAAAGGTAATAAACTAGATCTAGTGGAGATTAATAGTTACAATTAAACCAATGCGTGTAAACATGCGATTCACTGCTTCTACGCATCACATGGTTCACAATAACCCTATCCTTCCTTGCTAAGGTAAAAATGCCTGATAACCTGGACACTAACTTTCCTAGGTCCTACTAGGACTTACATCAAATAGTCAGGCCTACAACCTTATTGTCTATACTTAAAATCTTATGCTTTGTCTCCTAAATGCGGCTCCTAATGAATGACATTTTTGCATGATGACTATGCAATACGCAACGTTCTCCTAGCTACAATGAAGTTCATACAAAACTACAGCTAGTGATAATTTATTCCATTTTACATGCCACTTGCAAGCCCATAAGATAATTTCCGTACTCTCTTCTATTTCTTTTCGGATAATATCTTATGGGTGTTAACTTTTCCTCATGAAATCATTACGAGGAGGATGTTGCCTAACATGCGGCACATACTTATTCCTACCATGTCTAAGAAGAAAAAATGCACTTATAAATTCCATTTCTTTGCCTAAGTAATATATGTTTAGACTCATTACTTTGATAACGTACCAAAATAGCATCATGCAGCTAGTCTCCTAAGGCGGGCAACCCGTTTCAATTTCATGGCATGCTTCAACCTTGCCTATCGTTTCAAGAGATACTTTATCAAATGTCTTTTTACCACTGCCACATGCATTAAAAATAAGCGTAAAAATGCATTCTTCCCTATGGAACTAAGCGCACCTAATCATTTCTTTAAGCGAAAATAAACTTGAAAGAACCTGGACTTGTGGGCTCGGGGAGATATCCACTTGTATGCTCGGAGATGAACCTTCCGCAGGCGCACCTTGTGATCTTTTTGGGGCCATCGTGGGCGTGGTCTCGGCTTCTGGTTAGTCTTTGCGATCTACGAATTGACTTGCCTTGGCATGCAACCTCCCGACCTTTGCCTTTTTCCCTCGTACGCAGGAGATTCCTTTACGAGATTTCGGATAAATGGTGCTTGCGGAAGAGGGCTTTATGAGTTCTTTAGGGAAAACCCGGGTTGGCACGGAATTGATTCACGGATGGCTTGTGGGCTTTGAAGTCTTTTTGCGAAAAGCCTTTTACGAAGGGTCTTGTGGGAGGTCTTTATGGGCTTCACCTTCTCCTCTTCAAAGTCCCGGGGAGGGGGGTATGAACGGGTCTATGGGGATGTAGTGGGAAGGGGGACTTAAGGAAGCCCCCCCCTTAGAAGCTTCTTAAGAAGCTTCTAAGAAGCTTCTAGTCGTCAGCAGCACGTCGATGGGGGGGGGGAAGGGGTCGTGATCCAGGCGGGCGGCGGACTGGCGGACTGGGGGACTGCAGCGCGGCGACCTCCTACAGCACGGCGACCTCCTGCTGCAGCACGGCGACCTCCTCCTACAGCCGGCCTCTGTCTGCACGGTCCTCCCCTCTAGCCTCCCCCCCTCTAGCTAGGGGGTGTTTATATAGGCATGGGGGGGGAAAAGGCCTCCACCACGTGGAGGACTCATGGCCTTCCCTCCTCATGCATTCCCTACTCACTCTTCCTTAGGCCATACCTCCCCACACTCCCTCTCCTCCAGCCATGCATCGGCTGGGGGAAGGGATAATTAAAAAAATTTGCCTAAAATTTATCCAATTGTCCCTTCAAAAAGGGTGTTCCCTCGCGACTTTTACGGTCCTCAACCCCAGCCTCTAATTCACAATGTGGAGGCTACATTTTTGGAGCGTGAATGGTATAGATTATGCTCACAATAATACGATGTAGGGGATAACCTTGCACAGGGTTTACACGGCGTGCGGGAAGTTAATATTTACGGTACGCAGTGCGCGGAAATATTACATTCTCTCCCCCTTAGAAGAATCGAGATGTCCTCATCTCGAGATAAACTGGGGATATTGAAGATTGAGAGAGCTTTCATCCATCCAGGTAGCATCCTCTTCGGGATAATCTTTCCACCGGACGAGGCATTCTTTCAAGGTTCTAGATCTCAATTGTCTCTCCCTGACATCTAAAATCTTTTCCGGTCTTAGTTCAAGGACTCCTTGACTAGGCATTACAATTTGTTGGTCATCAAGTACATGATTTGGGTTGGGTACATATTTTTTTAAGAGACTAATATGGAACACATTGTGAACCTTTAGGTTATCAGGAAGTTGCAATTTATAAGCATTGGGTCCCAGGCATTTGAGGATTTTATACGGTCCACAATACCTTGGACTTAGCTTCTTGCATTCACCTAGAGATAGAGGACTCTTTTTCGGCCGTACACGAATGAAGACCATGTCTCCTTCTCCGAAGACCCTCTCTTGGCGTTTCAAATCCGCATATGCCTTTTGTCTATCTTTGGCTGCTTGTATATCTTGTCTTATTGACCTTATTTGGTCATCCATGTCCTCCAACATTTGTCTTGAAGCTTCCACCCTTAGGGTAGGATCAGAATAATTTAGGGGACTTCGACAATCATGACCATACAATGCCTGGAAAGGGGTCATTTGAATGCTCTGCTGGTAAGAAGCGTTGTAGGCAAATTCTACTGACGGTAAGTACTGAATCCATCTCTTCGGTTCCCGACAGCAGTAAGCCCTAAGCATATCCTCAATGATTTGATTTACTCGCTCTGTTTGTCCATCTGTTTGGGGATGGTAGGCAGTGCTAAAACAGAGTTGAGTTCCAATAGCTTCAAAGATAGCTCTCCAAAATTGTGAAGTGAAGAGAGAGTCTCGATCGCTAATGATCCTTCTAGGTAACCCATGTAGCTTGAATATTTCTTTGATAAACACTCTTGCAATGTCGGAGGCTTTATAGTTTGTCTTTACTGGAATCAGGTGTGCAACCTTAGTAAGCATGTCAACTACAACCATAATGGAGTTGTATCCTCCTTGGACTTGGGGTAAGCCCACCACAAAATCCATACTGATGAATTCCCATTTCATTTGGGGAATGTCAAGTGGTTGTAATTTTCCTGGCATCATGACATGTTCAGCCTTGATACGTTGGCAAGACAAACATTCAGTGACATATTTGAGAACGTCACCTTCGAGTCTCTCCCAATGATAGCTCTTCCTAACTGCATTAAGAGTTTTTGCATAGCCAGGATGTCCCGCGAAAGGGGAATCATGAGCTTCCCATAATATCTTCTGCTTAAGTGACTGGCTTGTTGGTATACATAACCTTGTTCTGTAATAGACAAGTCCATTATCAGTGGGAAATTCCCGATACTTAGCTTGTGACTTCAGATTCTGCTCTTTGGTAGCTATTTCTTTTATCATGGTTTGGTAGGCCAAATCATGGCTTGCTTCTTCTTTAGCTAGTTCGAGTATAGGGTTGCTTGGCATAGATACCTTTGTAGCCAGAGATCTGGCCGTTGATGGATTCTGCAAGATTAGGGAGTTTAGGAATGCCTTGCGACTGAGTGCATCGGCAACTACATTCTCTTTCCCCGGTCGATACTCGATTTCAAAATCATACTCCTCCAATACTTCGATCCATCGACGTTGCCTCATGTTGAGCTCGTTCTGGGTAAAAATCCATTTGAGACTCTTATGATCTGTTACTAGAGTAAACTTGTTACCCAACAGGTAGTGTCTCCAAAGCTTTAGAGCATGGATGACAGCTAATAACTCCAGATCATGCGTGGCATAATTCTTTTCATGATTCTTCAATTTCCTTGAAGAGTATGCTACTGGATGACCTTCCTGCATGAGTACACACCCCAAGGCAAGAATGCTGGCATCAGTTACTACCTCGAACTCCTTATTGAGGTTTCAGAATAGGTGCTGATGCCAAACATTGCTTCAATTGGTCGAAGCTATTTTGCTCGGGAGTTGACCATGTAACAGAAGTCTGCTTCTTTAGTAAGTCGGTAAGAGGTGCTGCAATCAAAGCACAGTTTTTGATAAAGACCCTATACCATCCTGTCTAGCCAAGAAAACTGCGTATTTCTTTAACGGATACTGGTATTGGCCATTCAAGCACATCTCTGACTTTGGCTGGGTCTACTGATATTCCTTCTGATGATACTATGAATCCTAGATATTCAATCTGACGTTTGAAGAATGCACACTTCTTCATTTTTGCATACAGCTTATGAGACCTCATTGTCTCAAGGACAATCCGTAGTTGAGGTTCATGATCTTCTTCCTGTTTAGAATAGACTAAAATATCATCGAAGAAGACAAGCACGAAATCATCAAGATATGGTCTAAAGATATCCTTTATTAACCTATTGAATGTGGCAGGCACATTCGTAAGCCCTAATCCAGTAGTTGCTTGAGTTGTTCCTTCAACTCAATTGCTTCCGATATAGACATTCTATAGGGTCTCTTCGCAATTGGCACAGCTCCTATTACTAGCTTGATCTCATGATCTACTTCACTTTGAAGCGAGAGTTCTGTTAACTCTTCAGAAGCTACGTCCACGTATCCCTTCAGCCAAGTGACCAAATCACTTTACTTCTTTATCAATATTCATAGTCAAGACAATCGGAAAAAAAAAGTTTTATTCCATTCATATCAGCATAGCCCTTTCGAGGTACAATTATTTCTTGGGGCGATGGAACAAGTTAATACATTAATTCGAGGAGAATAAGATATTATTGCATTCAGCTACAGGAACTGAGTAGTAGTACGGATTGGGGTCATCGATTTTCAGGAATCGATAGTTCATTGGAAGATTAGGGTATCTTTTCCTTTGATATCCCTTCTTCTCATGACGTCCCAAAACCTTGATTCGGTCGGCAGGGATTCTTTGAATCACTTCCCCGTACACATACTTATTCTGGCTAACCCTTCGACCTCCGACCTGTAGGGTCGCGTTTGCATGAGCCTCAACAAAGACGAACAGCTTTACGATCTTCAAACCCTCCATCCACTTGATTCTCTTCAAGTTAATTTGAAGGTACACAGGTTGATAGGCAGTTATGTAATAGATCCCTAAAACACCCATCCATCTCCATTCCACGTACACAGGTGATGGATTGTAAATGCGGTCTAGGATGTTCATCATTTCAATTCTCTGCCTATAATGCGGAGAATGCATTGCCGTCATAAACATGATCCGGAACACCAAAAACTTGTTCCACGCCTCGTAATTCTGCAAGACAGTATTGAAGGTAAGGAAATGTTTGGACAGCAACAATTTCTTTGCTTCATTTTTAATGAAATCTCATGAAAACAATTCCATTGTTGGTCGGCTCTGATACCAACTGTAACGTGTCCACTAGAATCCTCTAGGACACGTCTTGGCAGTCCATCGGAAGGCTGTCTAGAGAACTCCGCCCGGCACTCCCATGGAATGTTACGGGCTTTGTAATCTAGGTCTTTCCGCGTCTGCCACGTAGCGGAAGTGTCCTGGCCGTTTCCCACTTAGGATCGACCGGAATTAAGGTTTTCTAGTTTGGTCATTGGCTAGCAGCAACTAGCGTCAGACCCGAGCGAACTACTTTACGCAGAAACGCCAGGTCCGAAGCGGATTCACGCTGCACTTGGTTCAAGGAGAATGGGAAACGAGAGGGATGCAAGGCTCGACCCTCTGCCATAAGGCATAGTCCCATTCCGTTCCCCTAAAACAGCGTGAATTGGGTAATAGTTAATTCTAAGTCATCGTTCTCGTTACTTGTTTTGGAGATGACGATCATCCTCTGTTTGCCGAAGACTTTGAGAAAAGTTCCCGGCTGACCGGGACCACCCATCCATAGGACGGACCCATGGTCCATCCTCCGCACTTTCCTCGGTTTGTTTTAGTTATGTAATTACCTACCACATTAGTTTGACATATAACAAACAGCTTCTTTGATTAACCCTGTTATGCACTGGTTCCTTCACGTAATCTTATCACAGGACATAAAGAAAAACAATGCCAAACAACTTCTTTATTATCATTTTATCCTTTTATCTTTGAAATACAAGGAGTTCCGCCCGTAGGCTTTTCATAATCCGCCCGAAGGCTATCCAGTAATCCACCAGGGATCACTAATCCAAGTTTCCGCCCGTAGACTAGTATGCGGGCCTCGAGATCCAATCCCGAGTCACGTTAGCCTCTTGTGCAGGGCCCGGAAGGCGAGGGATTTACGGCCAGAGCCCCCTCTGGCACCCAAGCGTCCTCCTGCTCCAAGTAGAACTCAACGGAGAGACCTCTCACGGCGGGTTCGGTCCACGTTCCCGGCGCGGTTAACAACCCCCTTGGTTAGGGTCAGGCAGGCAGTCGGGGGTAACTGAAGCTGCCTCTCCCTTCAGGCCTTCAACCTGAAGTATTTAGATATCTTTTCATCCTTTAGTTCATTGAGCAAACAATGCAAACAGTGCTTTCTAAACTGTTACAAGCACAATCAATTCCAATGGTCGTTTAGCTGGCAAACTGTTAAGGAGCGACTCCTTTTCTCCGAATGCAACCCGCATTCGATCCGGAATCAATTGCAACTTGGCAAGATTCCTATCATTCTTGGGTTAGGGTCATACCCTACCAATACTTTAGGTTTTGTTATGGTAGATTCCAGCGACCATATCGCTTCAATCTATTGATTGGTCAATTGCTTCCAGGCAAATACCTAACTTTCCTTTTCCTTAGCAACTATTTCCCAGGAAAGGTGATGTAACAGGATGATTACTCGTCCTTTTGTAGGTTATCTTAGCGCAATAACTTGCCAACATCATTTCCAAGAAATGACAAAACTCTCTTGTGGACAAATCTCAAGTCTATGCGACGTGGCAACTTTTTGTACATGTGTTGTATCTCTTCCACGGGATCATTTCACCCATTGAATGGCGTATTCAGGTTACGGAATTAACTTCAGGCGAGTAGCAGGGTTTAGGGTGTCTTCTTACCCAACCTATTCCTAACTATATTGGTCCACGGTCCTAGGACTTTCCAACCCAGTCGGAGTTTCATCATTTGAACGAATGATCCTTAGGATAAAACCTTAGATCATTTTATGCATGAGCATCCAATTGATTCGACATCTCGTGAATGTGTGTAAGGTCTTTGGGTTTGCGGGTTTTGACTTGGCAACCAGTGTAAAACTAGGTCGAATTCTTATTGCACTAAACCCTAGTTAGCACTTGAGATACCTATCATATCGACCCAACCATGTCCATAAGAATCCTTGTGGTTTAGGTGACTTAGTCAACTCAATATACTTGTCTTGCGTCACGGATGAACCTTTCCTAAAGGTAATAAACTAGATCTAGTGGAGATTAATAGTTACAATTAAACCAATGCGTGTAAACATGCGATTCACTGCTTCTACGCATCACATGGTTCACAATAACCCTATCCTTCCTTGCTAAGGTAAAAATGCCTGATAACCTGGACACTAACTTTCCTAGGTCCTACTAGGACTTACATCAAATAGTCAGGCCTACAACCTTATTGTCTATACTTAAAATCTTATGCTTTGTCTCCTAAATGCGGCTCCTAATGAATGACATTTTTGCATGATGACTATGCAATACGCAACGTTCTCCTAGCTACAATGAAGTTCATACAAAACTACAGCTAGTGATAATTTATTCCATTTTACATGCCACTTGCAAGCCCATAAGATAATTTCCGTACTCTCTTCTATTTCTTTTCGGATAATATCTTATGGGTGTTAACTTTTCCTCATGAAATCATTACGAGGAGGATGTTGCCTAACATGCGGCACATACTTATTCCTACCATGTCTAAGAAGAAAAAATGCACTTATAAATTCCATTTCTTTGCCTAAGTAATATATGTTTAGACTCATTACTTTGATAACGTACCAAAATAGCATCATGCAGCTAGTCTCCTAAGGCGGGCAACCCGTTTCAATTTCATGGCATGCTTCAACCTTGCCTATCGTTTCAAGAGATACTTTATCAAATGTCTTTTTACCACTGCCACATGCATTAAAAATAAGCGTAAAAATGCATTCTTCCCTATGGAACTAAGCGCACCTAATCATTTCTTTAAGCGAAAATAAACTTGAAAGAACCTGGACTTGTGGGCTCGGGGAGATATCCACTTGTATGCTCGGAGATGAACCTTCCGCAGGCGCACCTTGTGATCTTTTTGGGGCCATCGTGGGCGTGGTCTCGGCTTCTGGTTAGTCTTTGCGATCTACGAATTGACTTGCCTTGGCATGCAACCTCCCGACCTTTGCCTTTTTCCCTCGTACGCAGGAGATTCCTTTACGAGATTTCGGATAAATGGTGCTTGCGGAAGAGGGCTTTATGAGTTCTTTAGGGAAAACCCGGGTTGGCACGGAATTGATTCACGGATGGCTTGTGGGCTTTGAAGTCTTTTTGCGAAAAGCCTTTTACGAAGGGTCTTGTGGGAGGTCTTTATGGGCTTCACCTTCTCCTCTTCAAAGTCCCGGGGAGGGGGGTATGAACGGGTCTATGGGGATGTAGTGGGAAGGGGGACTTAAGGAAGCCCCCCCCTTAGAAGCTTCTTAAGAAGCTTCTAAGAAGCTTCTAGTCGTCAGCAGCACGTCGATGGGGGGGGGGAAGGGGTCGTGATCCAGGCGGGCGGCGGACTGGCGGACTGGGGGACTGCAGCGCGGCGACCTCCTACAGCACGGCGACCTCCTGCTGCAGCACGGCGACCTCCTCCTACAGCCGGCCTCTGTCTGCACGGTCCTCCCCTCTAGCCTCCCCCCCTCTAGCTAGGGGGTGTTTATATAGGCATGGGGGGGGAAAAGGCCTCCACCACGTGGAGGACTCATGGCCTTCCCTCCTCATGCATTCCCTACTCACTCTTCCTTAGGCCATACCTCCCCACACTCCCTCTCCTCCAGCCATGCATCGGCTGGGGGAAGGGATAATTAAAAAAATTTGCCTAAAATTTATCCAATTGTCCCTTCAAAAAGGGTGTTCCCTCGCGACTTTTACGGTCCTCAACCCCAGCCTCTAATTCACAATGTGGAGGCTACATTTTTGGAGCGTGAATGGTATAGATTATGCTCACAATAATACGATGTAGGGGATAACCTTGCACAGGGTTTACACGGCGTGCGGGAAGTTAATATTTACGGTACGCAGTGCGCGGAAATATTACATTCTCTCCCCCTTAGAAGAATCGAGATGTCCTCATCTCGAGATAAACTGGGGATATTGAAGATTGAGAGAGCTTTCATCCATCCAGGTAGCATCCTCTTCGGGATAATCTTTCCACCGGACGAGGCATTCTTTCAAGGTTCTAGATCTCAATTGTCTCTCCCTGACATCTAAAATCTTTTCCGGTCTTAGTTCAAGGACTCCTTGACTAGGCATTACAATTTGTTGGTCATCAAGTACATGATTTGGGTTGGGTACATATTTTTTTAAGAGACTAATATGGAACACATTGTGAACCTTTAGGTTATCAGGAAGTTGCAATTTATAAGCATTGGGTCCCAGGCATTTGAGGATTTTATACGGTCCACAATACCTTGGACTTAGCTTCTTGCATTCACCTAGAGATAGAGGACTCTTTTTCGGCCGTACACGAATGAAGACCATGTCTCCTTCTCCGAAGACCCTCTCTTGGCGTTTCAAATCCGCATATGCCTTTTGTCTATCTTTGGCTGCTTGTATATCTTGTCTTATTGACCTTATTTGGTCATCCATGTCCTCCAACATTTGTCTTGAAGCTTCCACCCTTAGGGTAGGATCAGAAAAATTTAGGGGACTTCGACAATCATGACCATACAATGCCTGGAAAGGGGTCATTTGAATGCTCTGCTGGTAAGAAGCGTTGTAGGCAAATTCTACTGACGGTAAGTACTGAATCCATCTCTTCGGTTCCCGACAGCAGTAAGCCCTAAGCATATCCTCAATGATTTGATTTACTCGCTCTGTTTGTCCATCTGTTTGGGGATGGTAGGCAGTGCTAAAACAGAGTTGAGTTCCAATAGCTTCAAAGATAGCTCTCCAAAATTGTGAAGTGAAGAGAGAGTCTCGATCGCTAATGATCCTTCTAGGTAACCCATGTAGCTTGAATATTTCTTTGATAAACACTCTTGCAATGTCGGAGGCTTTATAGTTTGTCTTTACTGGAATCAGGTGTGCAACCTTAGTAAGCATGTCAACTACAACCATAATGGAGTTGTATCCTCCTTGGACTTGGGGTAAGCCCACCACAAAATCCATACTGATGAATTCCCATTTCATTTGGGGAATGTCAAGTGGTTGTAATTTTCCTGGCATCATGACATGTTCAGCCTTGATACGTTGGCAAGACAAACATTCAGTGACATATTTGAGAACGTCACCTTCGAGTCTCTCCCAATGATAGCTCTTCCTAACTGCATTAAGAGTTTTTGCATAGCCAGGATGTCCCGCGAAAGGGGAATCATGAGCTTCCCATAATATCTTCTGCTTAAGTGACTGGCTTGTTGGTATACATAACCTTGTTCTGTAATAGACAAGTCCATTATCAGTGGGAAATTCCCGATACTTAGCTTGTGACTTCAGATTCTGCTCTTTGGTAGCTATTTCTTTTATCATGGTTTGGTAGGCCAAATCATGGCTTGCTTCTTCTTTAGCTAGTTCGAGTATAGGGTTGCTTGGCATAGATACCTTTGTAGCCAGAGATCTGGCCGTTGATGGATTCTGCAAGATTAGGGAGTTTAGGAATGCCTTGCGACTGAGTGCATCGGCAACTACATTCTCTTTCCCCGGTCGATACTCGATTTCAAAATCATACTCCTCCAATACTTCGATCCATCGACGTTGCCTCATGTTGAGCTCGTTCTGGGTAAAAATCCATTTGAGACTCTTATGATCTGTTACTAGAGTAAACTTGTTACCCAACAGGTAGTGTCTCCAAAGCTTTAGAGCATGGATGACAGCTAATAACTCCAGATCATGCGTGGCATAATTCTTTTCATGATTCTTCAATTTCCTTGAAGAGTATGCTACTGGATGACCTTCCTGCATGAGTACACACCCCAAGGCAAGAATGCTGGCATCAGTTACTACCTCGAACTCCTTATTGAGGTCGGGAAGTTTCAGAATAGGTGCTGATGCCAAACATTGCTTCAATTGGTCGAAGCTATTTTGCTCGGGAGTTGACCATGTAACAG
This sequence comes from Lygodium microphyllum, assembly GCF_053477565.2. Lineage (NCBI taxonomy): Eukaryota > Viridiplantae > Streptophyta > Polypodiopsida > Schizaeales > Lygodiaceae > Lygodium > Lygodium microphyllum. Next base: position 213,734 of record NW_028229558.1, on the reverse strand, counting down.
AAGTCTGCTTCTTTAGTAAGTCGGTAAGAGGTGCTGCAATCAAAGCACAGTTTTTGATAAAGACCCTATACCATCCTGTCTAGCCAAGAAAACTGCGTATTTCTTTAACGGATACTGGTATTGGCCATTCAAGCACATCTCTGACTTTGGCTGGGTCTACTGATATTCCTTCTGATGATACTATGAATCCTAGATATTCAATCTGACGTTTGAAGAATGCACACTTCTTCATTTTTGCATACAGCTTATGAGACCTCATTGTCTCAAGGACAATCCGTAGTTGAGGTTCATGATCTTCTTCCTGTTTAGAATAGACTAAAATATCATCGAAGAAGACAAGCACGAAATCATCAAGATATGGTCTAAAGATATCCTTTATTAACCTATTGAATGTGGCAGGCACATTCGTAAGCCCTAATCCAGTAGTTGCTTGAGTTGTTCCTTCAACTCAATTGCTTCCGATATAGACATTCTATAGGGTCTCTTCGCAATTGGCACAGCTCCTATTACTAGCTTGATCTCATGATCTACTTCACTTTGAAGCGAGAGTTCTGTTAACTCTTCAGAAGCTACGTCCACGTATCCCTTCAGCCAAGTGACCAAATCACTTTACTTCTTTATCAATATTCATAGTCAAGACAATCGGAAAAAAAAAGTTTTATTCCATTCATATCAGCATAGCCCTTTCGAGGTACAATTATTTCTTGGGGCGATGGAACAAGTTAATACATTAATTCGAGGAGAATAAGATATTATTGCATTCAGCTACAGGAACTGAGTAGTAGTACGGATTGGGGTCATCGATTTTCAGGAATCGATAGTTCATTGGAAGATTAGGGTATCTTTTCCTTTGATATCCCTTCTTCTCATGACGTCCCAAAACCTTGATTCGGTCGGCAGGGATTCTTTGAATCACTTCCCCGTACACATACTTATTCTGGTTAACCCTTCGACCTCCGACCTGTAGGGTCGCGTTTGCATGAGCCTCAACAAAGACGAACAGCTTTACGATCTTCAAACCCTCCATCCACTTGATTCTCTTCAAGTTAATTTGAAGGTACACAGGTTGATAGGCAGTTATGTAATAGATCCCTAAAACACCCATCCATCTCCATTCCACGTACACAGGTGATGGATTGTAAATGCGGTCTAGGATGTTCATCATTTCAATTCTCTGCCTATAATGCGGAGAATGCATTGCCGTCATAAACATGATCCGGAACACCAAAAACTTGTTCCACGCCTCGTAATTCTGCAAGACAGTATTGAAGGTAAGGAAATGTTTGGACAGCAACAATTTCTTTGCTTCATTTTTAATGAAATCTCATGAAAACAATTCCATTGTTGGTCGGCTCTGATACCAACTGTAACGTGTCCACTAGAATCCTCTAGGACACGTCTTGGCAGTCCATCGGAAGGCTGTCTAGAGAACTCCGCCCGGCACTCCCATGGAATGTTACGGGCTTTGTAATCTAGGTCTTTCCGCGTCTGCCACGTAGCGGAAGTGTCCTGGCCGTTTCCCACTTAGGATCGACCGGAATTAAGGTTTTCTAGTTTGGTCATTGGCTAGCAGCAACTAGCGTCAGACCCGAGCGAACTACTTTACGCAGAAACGCCAGGTCCGAAGCGGATTCACGCTGCACTTGGTTCAAGGAGAATGGGAAACGAGAGGGATGCAAGGCTCGACCCTCTGCCATAAGGCATAGTCCCATTCCGTTCCCCTAAAACAGCGTGAATTGGGTAATAGTTAATTCTAAGTCATCGTTCTCGTTACTTGTTTTGGAGATGACGATCATCCTCTGTTTGCCGAAGACTTTGAGAAAAGTTCCCGGCTGACCGGGACCACCCATCCATAGGACGGACCCATGGTCCATCCTCCGCACTTTCCTCGGTTTGTTTTAGTTATGTAATTACCTACCACATTAGTTTGACATATAAAAAACAGCTTCTTTGATTAACCCTGTTATGCACTGGTTCCTTCACGTAATCTTATCACAGGACATAAAGAAAAACAATGCCAAACAACTTCTGTATTATCATTTTATCCTTTTATCTTTGAAATACAAGGAGTTCCGCCCGTAGGCTTTTCATAATCCGCCCGAAGGCTATCCAGTAATCCACCAGGGATCACTAATCCAAGTTTCCGCCCGTAGACTAGTATGCGGGCCTCGAGATCCAATCCCGAGTCACGTTAGCCTCTTGTGCAGGGCCCGGAAGGCGAGGGATTTACGGCCAGAGCCCCCTCTGGCACCCAAGCGTCCTCCTGCTCCAAGTAGAACTCAACGGAGAGACCTCTCACGGCGGGTTCGGTCCACGTTCCCGGTGCGGTTAACAACCCCCTTGGTTAGGGTCAGGCAGGCAGTCGGGGGTAACTGAAGCTGCCTCTCCCTTCAGGCCTTCAACCTGAAGTATTTAGATATCTTTTCATCCTTTAGTTCATTGAGCAAACAATGCAAACAGTGCTTTCTAAACTGTTACAAGCACAATCAATTCCAATGGTCGTTTAGCTGGCAAACTGTTAAGGAGCGACTCCTTTTCTCCGAATGCAACCCGCATTCGATCCGGAACCAATTGCAACTTGGCAAGATTCCTATCATTCTTGGGTTAGGGTCATACCCTACCAATACTTTAGGTTTTGTTATGGTAGATTCCAGCGACCATATCGCTTCAATCTATTGATTGGTCAATTGCTTCCAGGCAAATACCTAACTTTCCTTTTCCTTAGCAACTATTTCCCAGGAAAGGTGATGTAACAGGATGATTACTCGTCCTTTTGTAGGTTATCTTAGCGCAATAACTTGCCAACATCATTTCCAAGAAATGACAAAACTCTCTTGTGGACAAATCTCAAGTCTATGCGACGTGGCAACTTTTTGTACATGTGTTGTATCTCTTCCACGGGATCATTTCACCCATTGAATGGCGTATTCAGGTTACGGAATTAACTTCAGGCGAGTAGCAGGGTTTAGGGTGTCTTCTTACCCAACCTATTCCTAACTATATTGGTCCACGGTCCTAGGACTTTCCAACCCAGTCGGAGTTTCATCATTTGAACGAATGATCCTTAGGATAAAACCTTAGATCATTTTATGCATGAGCATCCAATTGATTCGACATCTCGTGAATGTGTGTAAGGTCTTTGGGTTTGCGGGTTTTGACTTGGCAACCAGTGTAAAACTAGGTCGAATTCTTATTGCACTAAACCCTAGTTAGCACTTGAGATACCTATCATATCGACCCAACCATGTCCATAAGAATCCTTGTGGTTTAGGTGACTTAGTCAACTCAATATACTTGTCTTGCGTCACGGATGAACCTTTCCTAAAGGTAATAAACTAGATCTAGTGGAGATTAATAGTTACAATTAAACCAATACGTGTAAACATGCGATTCACTGCTTCTACGCATCACATGGTTCACAATAACCCTATCCTTCCTTGCTAAGGTAAAAATGCCTGATAACCTGGACACTAACTTTCCTAGGTCCTACTAGGACTTACATCAAATAGTCAGGCCTACAACCTTATTGTCTATACTTAAAATCTTATGCTTTGTCTCCTAAATGCGGCTCCTAATGAATGACATTTTTGCATGATGACTATGCAATACGCAACGTTCTCCTAGCTACAATGAAGTTCATACAAAACTACAGCTAGTGATAATTTATTCCATTTTACATGCCACTTGCAAGCCCATAAGATAATTTCCGTACTCTCTTCTATTTCTTTTCGGATAATATCTTATGGGTGTTAACTTTTCCTCATGAAATCATTACGAGGAGGATGTTGCCTAACATGCGGCACATACTTATTCCTACCATGTCTAAGAAGAAAAAATGCACTTATAAATTCCATTTCTTTGCCTAAGTAATATATGTTTAGACTCATTACTTTGATAACGTACCAAAATAGCATCATGCAGCTAGTCTCCTAAGGCGGGCAACCCGTTTCAATTTCATGGCATGCTTCAACCTTGCCTATCGTTTCAAGAGATACTTTATCAAATGTCTTTTTACCACTGCCACATGCATTAAAAATAAGCATAAAAATGCATTCTTCCCTATGGAACTAAGCGCACCTAATCATTTCTTTAAGCGAAAATAAACTTGAAAGAACCTGGACTTGTGGGCTCGGGGAGATATCCACTTGTATGCTCGGAGATGAACCTTCCGCAGGCGCACCTTGTGATCTTTTTGGGGCCATCGTGGGCGTGGTCTCGGCTTCTGGTTAGTCTTTGCGATCTACGAATTGACTTGCCTTGGCATGCAACCTCCCGACCTTTGCCTTTTTCCCTCGTACGCAGGAGATTCCTTTACGAGATTTCGGATAAATGGTGCTTGCGGAAGAGGGCTTTATGAGTTCTTTAGGGAAAACCCGGGTTGGCACGGAATTGATTCACGGATGGCTTGTGGGCTTTGAAGTCTTTTTGCGAAAAGCCTTTTACGAAGGGTCTTGTGGGAGGTCTTTATGGGCTTCACCTTCTCCTCTTCAAAGTCCCGGGGAGGGGGGTATGAACGGGTCTATGGGGATGTAGTGGGAAGGGGGACTTAAGGAAGCCCCCCCCTTAGAAGCTTCTTAAGAAGCTTCTAGTCGTCAGCAGCACGTCGATGGGGGGGGAAGGGGTCGTGATCCAGGCGGGCGGCGGACTGGCGGACTGCAGCGCGGCGACCTCCTACAGCACGGCGACCTCCTGCTGCAGCACGGCGACCTCCTCCTACAGCCGGCCTCTGTCTGCACGGTCCTCCCCTCTAGCCTCCCCCCCTCTAGCTAGGGGGTGTTTATATAGGCATGGGGGGGGAAAAGGCCTCCACCACGTGGAGGACTCATGGCCTTCCCTCCTCATGCATTCCCTACTCACTCTTCCTTAGGCCATACCTCCCCACACTCCCTCTCCTCCAGCCATGCATCGGCTGGGGGAAGGGATAATTAAAAAAATTTGCCTAAAATTTATCCAATTGTCCCTTCAAAAAGGGTGTTCCCTCGCGACTTTTACGGTCCTCAACCCCAGCCTCTAATTCACAATGTGGAGGCTACATTTTTGGAGCGTGAATGGTATGGATTATGCTCACAGTAATACGATGTAGGGGATAACCTTGCACAGGGTTTACACGGCGTGCGGGAAGTTAATATTTACGGTACGCAGTGCGCGGAAATATTACATTCTCTCCCCCTTAGAAGAATCGAGATGTCCTCATCTCGAGATAAACTGGGGATATTGAAGATTGAGAGAGCTTTCATCCATCCAGGTAGCATCCTCTTCGGGATAATCTTTCCACCGGACGAGGCATTCTTTCAAGGTTCTAGATCTCAATTGTCTCTCCCTGACATCTAAAATCTTTTCCGGTCTTAGTTCAAGGACTCCTTGACTAGGCATTACAATTTGTTGGTCATCAAGTACATGATTTGGGTTGGGTACATATTTTTTTAAGAGACTAATATGGAACACATTGTGAACCTTTAGGTTATCAGGAAGTTGCAATTTATAAGCATTGGGTCCCAGGCATTTGAGGATTTTATACGGTCCACAATACCTTGGACTTAGCTTCTTGCATTCACCTAGAGATAGAGGACTCTTTTTCGGCCGTACACGAATGAAGACCATGTCTCCTTCTCCGAAGACCCTCTCTTGGCGTTTCAAATCCGCATATGCCTTTTGTCTATCTTTGGCTGCTTGTATATCTTGTCTTATTGACCTTATTTGGTCATCCATGTCCTCCAACATTTGTCTTGAAGCTTCCACCCTTAGGGTAGGATCAGAAAAATTTAGGGGACTTCGACAATCATGACCATACAATGCCTGGAAAGGGGTCATTTGAATGCTCTGCTGGTAAGAAGCGTTGTAGGCAAATTCTACTGACGGTAAGTACTGAATCCATCTCTTCGGTTCCCGACAGCAGTAAGCCCTAAGCATATCCTCAATGATTTGATTTACTCGCTCTGTTTGTCCATCTGTTTGGGGATGGTAGGCAGTGCTAAAACAGAGTTGAGTTCCAATAGCTTCAAAGATAGCTCTCCAAAATTGTGAAGTGAAGAGAGAGTCTCGATCGCTAATGATCCTTCTAGGTAACCCATGTAGCTTGAATATTTCTTTGATAAACACTCTTGCAATGTCGGAGGCTTTATAGTTTGTCTTTACTGGAATCAGGTGTGCAACCTTAGTAAGCATGTCAACTACAACCATAATGGAGTTGTATCCTCCTTGGACTTGGGGTAAGCCCACCACAAAATCCATACTGATGAATTCCCATTTCATTTGGGGAATGTCAAGTGGTTGTAATTTTCCTGGCATCATGACATGTTCAGCCTTGATACGTTGGCAAGACAAATATTCAGTGACATATTTGAGAACGTCACCTTCGAGTCTCTCCCAATGATAGCTCTTCCTAACTGCATTAAGAGTTTTTGCATAGCCAGGATGTCCCGCGAAAGGGGAATCATGAGCTTCCCATAATATCTTCTGCTTAAGTGACTGGCTTGTTGGTATACATAACCTTGTTCTGTAATAGACAAGTCCATTATCAGTGGGAAATTCCCGATACTTAGCTTGTGACTTCAGATTCTGCTCTTTGGTAGCTATTTCTTTTATCATGGTTTGGTAGGCCAAATCATGGCTTGCTTCTTCTTTAGCTAGTTCGAGTATAGGGTTGCTTGGCATAGATACCTTTGTAGCCAGAGATCTGGCCGTTGATGGATTCTGCAAGATTAGGGAGTTTAGGAATGCCTTGCGACTGAGTGCATCGGCAACTACATTCTCTTTCCCCGGTCGATACTCGATTTCAAAATCATACTCCTCCAATACTTCGATCCATCGACGTTGCCTCATGTTGAGCTCGTTCTGGGTAAAAATCCATTTGAGACTCTTATGATCTGTTACTAGAGTAAACTTGTTACCCAACAGGTAGTGTCTCCAAAGCTTTAGAGCATGGATGACAGCTAATAACTCCAGATCATGCGTGGCATAATTCTTTTCATGATTCTTCAATTTCCTTGAAGAGTATGCTACTGGATGACCTTCCTGCATGAGTACACACCCCAAGGCAAGAATGCTGGCATCAGTTACTACCTCGAACTCCTTATTGAGGTCGGGAAGTTTCAGAATAGGTGCTGATGCCAAACATTGCTTCAATTGGTCGAAGCTATTTTGCTCGGGAGTTGACCATGTAACAGAAGTCTGCTTCTTTAGTAAGTCGGTAAGAGGTGCTGCAATCAAAGCACAGTTTTTGATAAAGACCCTATACCATCCTGTCTAGCCAAGAAAACTGCGTATTTCTTTAACGGATACTGGTATTGGCCATTCAAGCACATCTCTGACTTTGGCTGGGTCTACTGATATTCCTTCTGATGATACTATGAATCCTAGATATTCAATCTGACGTTTGAAGAATGCACACTTCTTCATTTTTGCATACAGCTTATGAGACCTCATTGTCTCAAGGACAATCCGTAGTTGAGGTTCATGATCTTCTTCCTGTTTAGAATAGACTAAAATATCATCGAAGAAGACAAGCACGAAATCATCAAGATATGGTCTAAAGATATCCTTTATTAACCTATTGAATGTGGCAGGCACATTCGTAAGCCCTAATCCAGTAGTTGCTTGAGTTGTTCCTTCAACTCAATTGCTTCCGATATAGACATTCTATAGGGTCTCTTCGCAATTGGCACAGCTCCTATTACTAGCTTGATCTCATGATCTACTTCACTTTGAAGCGAGAGTTCTGTTAACTCTTCAGAAGCTACGTCCACGTATCCCTTCAGCCAAGTGACCAAATCACTTTACTTCTTTATCAATATTCATAGTCAAGACAATCGGAAAAAAAAAGTTTTATTCCATTCATATCAGCATAGCCCTTTCGAGGTACAATTATTTCTTGGGGCGATGGAACAAGTTAATACATTAATTCGAGGAGAATAAGATATTATTGCATTCAGCTACAGGAACTGAGTAGTAGTACGGATTGGGGTCATCGATTTTCAGGAATCGATAGTTCATTGGAAGATTAGGGTATCTTTTCCTTTGATATCCCTTCTTCTCATGACGTCCCAAAACCTTGATTCGGTCGGCAGGGATTCTTTGAATCACTTCCCCGTACACATACTTATTCTGGTTAACCCTTCGACCTCCGACCTGTAGGGTCGCGTTTGCATGAGCCTCAACAAAGACGAACAGCTTTACGATCTTCAAACCCTCCATCCACTTGATTCTCTTCAAGTTAATTTGAAGGTACACAGGTTGATAGGCAGTTATGTAATAGATCCCTAAAACACCCATCCATCTCCATTCCACGTACACAGGTGATGGATTGTAAATGCGGTCTAGGATGTTCATCATTTCAATTCTCTGCCTATAATGCGGAGAATGCATTGCCGTCATAAACATGATCCGGAACACCAAAAACTTGTTCCACGCCTCGTAATTCTGCAAGACAGTATTGAAGGTAAGGAAATGTTTGGACAGCAACAATTTCTTTGCTTCATTTTTAATGAAATCTCATGAAAACAATTCCATTGTTGGTCGGCTCTGATACCAACTGTAACGTGTCCACTAGAATCCTCTAGGACACGTCTTGGCAGTCCATCGGAAGGCTGTCTAGAGAACTCCGCCCGGCACTCCCATGGAATGTTACGGGCTTTGTAATCTAGGTCTTTCCGCGTCTGCCACGTAGCGGAAGTGTCCTGGCCGTTTCCCACTTAGGATCGACCGGAATTAAGGTTTTCTAGTTTGGTCATTGGCTAGCAGCAACTAGCGTCAGACCCGAGCGAACTACTTTACGCAGAAACGCCAGGTCCGAAGCGGATTCACGCTGCACTTGGTTCAAGGAGAATGGGAAACGAGAGGGATGCAAGGCTCGACCCTCTGCCATAAGGCATAGTCCCATTCCGTTCCCCTAAAACAGCGTGAATTGGGTAATAGTTAATTCTAAGTCATCGTTCTCGTTACTTGTTTTGGAGATGACGATCATCCTCTGTTTGCCGAAGACTTTGAGAAAAGTTCCCGGCTGACCGGGACCACCCATCCATAGGACGGACCCATGGTCCATCCTCCGCACTTTCCTCGGTTTGTTTTAGTTATGTAATTACCTACCACATTAGTTTGACATATAAAAAACAGCTTCTTTGATTAACCCTGTTATGCACTGGTTCCTTCACGTAATCTTATCACAGGACATAAAGAAAAACAATGCCAAACAACTTCTGTATTATCATTTTATCCTTTTATCTTTGAAATACAAGGAGTTCCGCCCGTAGGCTTTTCATAATCCGCCCGAAGGCTATCCAGTAATCCACCAGGGATCACTAATCCAAGTTTCCGCCCGTAGACTAGTATGCGGGCCTCGAGATCCAATCCCGAGTCACGTTAGCCTCTTGTGCAGGGCCCGGAAGGCGAGGGATTTACGGCCAGAGCCCCCTCTGGCACCCAAGCGTCCTCCTGCTCCAAGTAGAACTCAACGGAGAGACCTCTCACGGCGGGTTCGGTCCACGTTCCCGGTGCGGTTAACAACCCCCTTGGTTAGGGTCAGGCAGGCAGTCGGGGGTAACTGAAGCTGCCTCTCCCTTCAGGCCTTCAACCTGAAGTATTTAGATATCTTTTCATCCTTTAGTTCATTGAGCAAACAATGCAAACAGTGCTTTCTAAACTGTTACAAGCACAATCAATTCCAATGGTCGTTTAGCTGGCAAACTGTTAAGGAGCGACTCCTTTTCTCCGAATGCAACCCGCATTCGATCCGGAACCAATTGCAACTTGGCAAGATTCCTATCATTCTTGGGTTAGGGTCATACCCTACCAATACTTTAGGTTTTGTTATGGTAGATTCCAGCGACCATATCGCTTCAATCTATTGATTGGTCAATTGCTTCCAGGCAAATACCTAACTTTCCTTTTCCTTAGCAACTATTTCCCAGGAAAGGTGATGTAACAGGATGATTACTCGTCCTTTTGTAGGTTATCTTAGCGCAATAACTTGCCAACATCATTTCCAAGAAATGACAAAACTCTCTTGTGGACAAATCTCAAGTCTATGCGACGTGGCAACTTTTTGTACATGTGTTGTATCTCTTCCACGGGATCATTTCACCCATTGAATGGCGTATTCAGGTTACGGAATTAACTTCAGGCGAGTAGCAGGGTTTAGGGTGTCTTCTTACCCAACCTATTCCTAACTATATTGGTCCACGGTCCTAGGACTTTCCAACCCAGTCGGAGTTTCATCATTTGAACGAATGATCCTTAGGATAAAACCTTAGATCATTTTATGCATGAGCATCCAATTGATTCGACATCTCGTGAATGTGTGTAAGGTCTTTGGGTTTGCGGGTTTTGACTTGGCAACCAGTGTAAAACTAGGTCGAATTCTTATTGCACTAAACCCTAGTTAGCACTTGAGATACCTATCATATCGACCCAACCATGTCCATAAGAATCCTTGTGGTTTAGGTGACTTAGTCAACTCAATATACTTGTCTTGCGTCACGGATGAACCTTTCCTAAAGGTAATAAACTAGATCTAGTGGAGATTAATAGTTACAATTAAACCAATGCGTGTAAACATGCGATTCACTGCTTCTACGCATCACATGGTTCACAATAACCCTATCCTTCCTTGCTAAGGTAAAAATGCCTGATAACCTGGACACTAACTTTCCTAGGTCCTACTAGGACTTACATCAAATAGTCAGGCCTACAACCTTATTGTCTATACTTAAAATCTTATGCTTTGTCTCCTAAATGCGGCTCCTAATGAATGACATTTTTGCATGATGACTATGCAATACGCAACGTTCTCCTAGCTACAATGAAGTTCATACAAAACTACAGCTAGTGATAATTTATTCCATTTTACATGCCACTTGCAAGCCCATAAGATAATTTCCGTACTCTCTTCTATTTCTTTTCGGATAATATCTTATGGGTGTTAACTTTTCCTCATGAAATCATTACGAGGAGGATGTTGCCTAACATGCGGCACATACTTATTCCTACCATGTCTAAGAAGAAAAAATGCACTTATAAATTCCATTTCTTTGCCTAAGTAATATATGTTTAGACTCATTACTTTGATAACGTACCAAAATAGCATCATGCAGCTAGTCTCCTAAGGCGGGCAACCCGTTTCAATTTCATGGCATGCTTCAACCTTGCCTATCGTTTCAAGAGATACTTTATCAAATGTCTTTTTACCACTGCCACATGCATTAAAAATAAGCATAAAAATGCATTCTTCCCTATGGAACTAAGCGCACCTAATCATTTCTTTAAGCGAAAATAAACTTGAAAGAACCTGGACTTGTGGGCTCGGGGAGATATCCACTTGTATGCTCGGAGATGAACCTTCCGCAGGCGCACCTTGTGATCTTTTTGGGGCCATCGTGGGCGTGGTCTCGGCTTCTGGTTAGTCTTTGCGATCTACGAATTGACTTGCCTTGGCATGCAACCTCCCGACCTTTGCCTTTTTCCCTCGTACGCAGGAGATTCCTTTACGAGATTTCGGATAAATGGTGCTTGCGGAAGAGGGCTTTATGAGTTCTTTAGGGAAAACCCGGGTTGGCACGGAATTGATTCACGGATGGCTTGTGGGCTTTGAAGTCTTTTTGCGAAAAGCCTTTTACGAAGGGTCTTGTGGGAGGTCTTTATGGGCTTCACCTTCTCCTCTTCAAAGTCCCGGGGAGGGGGGTATGAACGGGTCTATGGGGATGTAGTGGGAAGGGGGACTTAAGGAAGCCCCCCCCTTAGAAGCTTCTTAAGAAGCTTCTAGTCGTCAGCAGCACGTCGATGGGGGGGGAAGGGGTCGTGATCCAGGCGGGCGGCGGACTGGCGGACTGCAGCGCGGCGACCTCCTACAGCACGGCGACCTCCTGCTGCAGCACGGCGACCTCCTCCTACAGCCGGCCTCTGTCTGCACGGTCCTCCCCTCTAGCCTCCCCCCCTCTAGCTAGGGGGTGTTTATATAGGCATGGGGGGGGAAAAGGCCTCCACCACGTGGAGGACTCATGGCCTTCCCTCCTCATGCATTCCCTACTCACTCTTCCTTAGGCCATACCTCCCCACACTCCCTCTCCTCCAGCCATGCATCGGCTGGGGGAAGGGATAATTAAAAAAATTTGCCTAAAATTTATCCAATTGTCCCTTCAAAAAGGGTGTTCCCTCGCGACTTTTACGGTCCTCAACCCCAGCCTCTAATTCACAATGTGGAGGCTACATTTTTGGAGCGTGAATGGTATGGATTATGCTCACAGTAATACGATGTAGGGGATAACCTTGCACAGGGTTTACACGGCGTGCGGGAAGTTAATATTTACGGTACGCAGTGCGCGGAAATATTACATTCTCTCCCCCTTAGAAGAATCGAGATGTCCTCATCTCGAGATAAACTGGGGATATTGAAGATTGAGAGAGCTTTCATCCATCCAGGTAGCATCCTCTTCGGGATAATCTTTCCACCGGACGAGGCATTCTTTCAAGGTTCTAGATCTCAATTGTCTCTCCCTGACATCTAAAATCTTTTCCGGTCTTAGTTCAAGGACTCCTTGACTAGGCATTACAATTTGTTGGTCATCAAGTACATGATTTGGGTTGGGTACATATTTTTTTAAGAGACTAATATGGAACACATTGTGAACCTTTAGGTTATCAGGAAGTTGCAATTTATAAGCATTGGGTCCCAGGCATTTGAGGATTTTATACGGTCCACAATACCTTGGACTTAGCTTCTTGCATTCACCTAGAGATAGAGGACTCTTTTTCGGCCGTACACGAATGAAGACCATGTCTCCTTCTCCGAAGACCCTCTCTTGGCGTTTCAAATCCGCATATGCCTTTTGTCTATCTTTGGCTGCTTGTATATCTTGTCTTATTGACCTTATTTGGTCATCCATGTCCTCCAACATTTGTCTTGAAGCTTCCACCCTTAGGGTAGGATCAGAAAAATTTAGGGGACTTCGACAATCATGACCATACAATGCCTGGAAAGGGGTCATTTGAATGCTCTGCTGGTAAGAAGCGTTGTAGGCAAATTCTACTGACGGTAAGTACTGAATCCATCTCTTCGGTTCCCGACAGCAGTAAGCCCTAAGCATATCCTCAATGATTTGATTTACTCGCTCTGTTTGTCCATCTGTTTGGGGATGGTAGGCAGTGCTAAAACAGAGTTGAGTTCCAATAGCTTCAAAGATAGCTCTCCAAAATTGTGAAGTGAAGAGAGAGTCTCGATCGCTAATGATCCTTCTAGGTAACCCATGTAGCTTGAATATTTCTTTGATAAACACTCTTGCAATGTCGGAGGCTTTATAGTTTGTCTTTACTGGAATCAGGTGTGCAACCTTAGTAAGCATGTCAACTACAACCATAATGGAGTTGTATCCTCCTTGGACTTGGGGTAAGCCCACCACAAAATCCATACTGATGAATTCCCATTTCATTTGGGGAATGTCAAGTGGTTGTAATTTTCCTGGCATCATGACATGTTCAGCCTTGATACGTTGGCAAGACAAATATTCAGTGACATATTTGAGAACGTCACCTTCGAGTCTCTCCCAATGATAGCTCTTCCTAACTGCATTAAGAGTTTTTGCATAGCCAGGATGTCCCGCGAAAGGGGAATCATGAGCTTCCCATAATATCTTCTGCTTAAGTGACTGGCTTGTTGGTATACATAACCTTGTTCTGTAATAGACAAGTCCATTATCAGTGGGAAATTCCCGATACTTAGCTTGTGACTTCAGATTCTGCTCTTTGGTAGCTATTTCTTTTATCATGGTTTGGTAGGCCAAATCATGGCTTGCTTCTTCTTTAGCTAGTTCGAGTATAGGGTTGCTTGGCATAGATACCTTTGTAGCCAGAGATCTGGCCGTTGATGGATTCTGCAAGATTAGGGAGTTTAGGAATGCCTTGCGACTGAGTGCATCGGCAACTACATTCTCTTTCCCCGGTCGATACTCGATTTCAAAATCATACTCCTCCAATACTTCGATCCATCGACGTTGCCTCATGTTGAGCTCGTTCTGGGTAAAAATCCATTTGAGACTCTTATGATCTGTTACTAGAGTAAACTTGTTACCCAACAGGTAGTGTCTCCAAAGCTTTAGAGCATGGATGACAGCTAATAACTCCAGATCATGCGTGGCATAATTCTTTTCATGATTCTTCAATTTCCTTGAAGAGTATGCTACTGGATGACCTTCCTGCATGAGTACACACCCCAAGGCAAGAATGCTGGCATCAGTTACTACCTCGAACTCCTTATTGAGGTCGGGAAGTTTCAGAATAGGTGCTGATGCCAAACATTGCTTCAATTGGTCGAAGCTATTTTGCTCGGGAGTTGACCATGTAACAGAAGTCTGCTTCTTTAGTAAGTCGGTAAGAGGTGCTGCAATCAAAGCACAGTTTTTGATAAAGACCCTATACCATCCTGTCTAGCCAAGAAAACTGCGTATTTCTTTAACGGATACTGGTATTGGCCATTCAAGCACATCTCTGACTTTGGCTGGGTCTACTGATATTCCTTCTGATGATACTATGAATCCTAGATATTCAATCTGACGTTTGAAGAATGCACACTTCTTCATTTTTGCATACAGCTTATGAGACCTCATTGTCTCAAGGACAATCCGTAGTTGAGGTTCATGATCTTCTTCCTGTTTAGAATAGACTAAAATATCATCGAAGAAGACAAGCACGAAATCATCAAGATATGGTCTAAAGATATCCTTTATTAACCTATTGAATGTGGCAGGCACATTCGTAAGCCCTAATCCAGTAGTTGCTTGAGTTGTTCCTTCAACTCAATTGCTTCCGATATAGACATTCTATAGGGTCTCTTCGCAATTGGCACAGCTCCTATTACTAGCTTGATCTCATGATCTACTTCACTTTGAAGCGAGAGTTCTGTTAACTCTTCAGAAGCTACGTCCACGTATCCCTTCAGCCAAGTGACCAAATCACTTTACTTCTTTATCAATATTCATAGTCAAGACAATCGGAAAAAAAAAGTTTTATTCCATTCATATCAGCATAGCCCTTTCGAGGTACAATTATTTCTTGGGGCGATGGAACAAGTTAATACATTAATTCGAGGAGAATAAGATATTATTGCATTCAGCTACAGGAACTGAGTAGTAGTACGGATTGGGGTCATCGATTTTCAGGAATCGATAGTTCATTGGAAGATTAGGGTATCTTTTCCTTTGATATCCCTTCTTCTCATGACGTCCCAAAACCTTGATTCGGTCGGCAGGGATTCTTTGAATCACTTCCCCGTACACATACTTATTCTGGTTAACCCTTCGACCTCCGACCTGTAGGGTCGCGTTTGCATGAGCCTCAACAAAGACGAACAGCTTTACGATCTTCAAACCCTCCATCCACTTGATTCTCTTCAAGTTAATTTGAAGGTACACAGGTTGATAGGCAGTTATGTAATAGATCCCTAAAACACCCATCCATCTCCATTCCACGTACACAGGTGATGGATTGTAAATGCGGTCTAGGATGTTCATCATTTCAATTCTCTGCCTATAATGCGGAGAATGCATTGCCGTCATAAACATGATCCGGAACACCAAAAACTTGTTCCACGCCTCGTAATTCTGCAAGACAGTATTGAAGGTAAGGAAATGTTTGGACAGCAACAATTTCTTTGCTTCATTTTTAATGAAATCTCATGAAAACAATTCCATTGTTGGTCGGCTCTGATACCAACTGTAACGTGTCCACTAGAATCCTCTAGGACACGTCTTGGCAGTCCATCGGAAGGCTGTCTAGAGAACTCCGCCCGGCACTCCCATGGAATGTTACGGGCTTTGTAATCTAGGTCTTTCCGCGTCTGCCACGTAGCGGAAGTGTCCTGGCCGTTTCCCACTTAGGATCGACCGGAATTAAGGTTTTCTAGTTTGGTCATTGGCTAGCAGCAACTAGCGTCAGACCCGAGCGAACTACTTTACGCAGAAACGCCAGGTCCGAAGCGGATTCACGCTGCACTTGGTTCAAGGAGAATGGGAAACGAGAGGGATGCAAGGCTCGACCCTCTGCCATAAGGCATAGTCCCATTCCGTTCCCCTAAAACAGCGTGAATTGGGTAATAGTTAATTCTAAGTCATCGTTCTCGTTACTTGTTTTGGAGATGACGATCATCCTCTGTTTGCCGAAGACTTTGAGAAAAGTTCCCGGCTGACCGGGACCACCCATCCATAGGACGGACCCATGGTCCATCCTCCGCACTTTCCTCGGTTTGTTTTAGTTATGTAATTACCTACCACATTAGTTTGACATATAAAAAACAGCTTCTTTGATTAACCCTGTTATGCACTGGTTCCTTCACGTAATCTTATCACAGGACATAAAGAAAAACAATGCCAAACAACTTCTGTATTATCATTTTATCCTTTTATCTTTGAAATACAAGGAGTTCCGCCCGTAGGCTTTTCATAATCCGCCCGAAGGCTATCCAGTAATCCACCAGGGATCACTAATCCAAGTTTCCGCCCGTAGACTAGTATGCGGGCCTCGAGATCCAATCCCGAGTCACGTTAGCCTCTTGTGCAGGGCCCGGAAGGCGAGGGATTTACGGCCAGAGCCCCCTCTGGCACCCAAGCGTCCTCCTGCTCCAAGTAGAACTCAACGGAGAGACCTCTCACGGCGGGTTCGGTCCACGTTCCCGGTGCGGTTAACAACCCCCTTGGTTAGGGTCAGGCAGGCAGTCGGGGGTAACTGAAGCTGCCTCTCCCTTCAGGCCTTCAACCTGAAGTATTTAGATATCTTTTCATCCTTTAGTTCATTGAGCAAACAATGCAAACAGTGCTTTCTAAACTGTTACAAGCACAATCAATTCCAATGGTCGTTTAGCTGGCAAACTGTTAAGGAGCGACTCCTTTTCTCCGAATGCAACCCGCATTCGATCCGGAACCAATTGCAACTTGGCAAGATTCCTATCATTCTTGGGTTAGGGTCATACCCTACCAATACTTTAGGTTTTGTTATGGTAGATTCCAGCGACCATATCGCTTCAATCTATTGATTGGTCAATTGCTTCCAGGCAAATACCTAACTTTCCTTTTCCTTAGCAACTATTTCCCAGGAAAGGTGATGTAACAGGATGATTACTCGTCCTTTTGTAGGTTATCTTAGCGCAATAACTTGCCAACATCATTTCCAAGAAATGACAAAACTCTCTTGTGGACAAATCTCAAGTCTATGCGACGTGGCAACTTTTTGTACATGTGTTGTATCTCTTCCACGGGATCATTTCACCCATTGAATGGCGTATTCAGGTTACGGAATTAACTTCAGGCGAGTAGCAGGGTTTAGGGTGTCTTCTTACCCAACCTATTCCTAACTATATTGGTCCACGGTCCTAGGACTTTCCAACCCAGTCGGAGTTTCATCATTTGAACGAATGATCCTTAGGATAAAACCTTAGATCATTTTATGCATGAGCATCCAATTGATTCGACATCTCGTGAATGTGTGTAAGGTCTTTGGGTTTGCGGGTTTTGACTTGGCAACCAGTGTAAAACTAGGTCGAATTCTTATTGCACTAAACCCTAGTTAGCACTTGAGATACCTATCATATCGACCCAACCATGTCCATAAGAATCCTTGTGGTTTAGGTGACTTAGTCAACTCAATATACTTGTCTTGCGTCACGGATGAACCTTTCCTAAAGGTAATAAACTAGATCTAGTGGAGATTAATAGTTACAATTAAACCAATGCGTGTAAACATGCGATTCACTGCTTCTACGCATCACATGGTTCACAATAACCCTATCCTTCCTTGCTAAGGTAAAAATGCCTGATAACCTGGACACTAACTTTCCTAGGTCCTACTAGGACTTACATCAAATAGTCAGGCCTACAACCTTATTGTCTATACTTAAAATCTTATGCTTTGTCTCCTAAATGCGGCTCCTAATGAATGACATTTTTGCATGATGACTATGCAATACGCAACGTTCTCCTAGCTACAATGAAGTTCATACAAAACTACAGCTAGTGATAATTTATTCCATTTTACATGCCACTTGCAAGCCCATAAGATAATTTCCGTACTCTCTTCTATTTCTTTTCGGATAATATCTTATGGGTGTTAACTTTTCCTCATGAAATCATTACGAGGAGGATGTTGCCTAACATGCGGCACATACTTATTCCTACCATGTCTAAGAAGAAAAAATGCACTTATAAATTCCATTTCTTTGCCTAAGTAATATATGTTTAGACTCATTACTTTGATAACGTACCAAAATAGCATCATGCAGCTAGTCTCCTAAGGCGGGCAACCCGTTTCAATTTCATGGCATGCTTCAACCTTGCCTATCGTTTCAAGAGATACTTTATCAAATGTCTTTTTACCACTGCCACATGCATTAAAAATAAGCATAAAAATGCATTCTTCCCTATGGAACTAAGCGCACCTAATCATTTCTTTAAGCGAAAATAAACTTGAAAGAACCTGGACTTGTGGGCTCGGGGAGATATCCACTTGTATGCTCGGAGATGAACCTTCCGCAGGCGCACCTTGTGATCTTTTTGGGGCCATCGTGGGCGTGGTCTCGGCTTCTGGTTAGTCTTTGCGATCTACGAATTGACTTGCCTTGGCATGCAACCTCCCGACCTTTGCCTTTTTCCCTCGTACGCAGGAGATTCCTTTACGAGATTTCGGATAAATGGTGCTTGCGGAAGAGGGCTTTATGAGTTCTTTAGGGAAAACCCGGGTTGGCACGGAATTGATTCACGGATGGCTTGTGGGCTTTGAAGTCTTTTTGCGAAAAGCCTTTTACGAAGGGTCTTGTGGGAGGTCTTTATGGGCTTCACCTTCTCCTCTTCAAAGTCCCGGGGAGGGGGGTATGAACGGGTCTATGGGGATGTAGTGGGAAGGGGGACTTAAGGAAGCCCCCCCCTTAGAAGCTTCTTAAGAAGCTTCTAGTCGTCAGCAGCACGTCGATGGGGGGGGAAGGGGTCGTGATCCAGGCGGGCGGCGGACTGGCGGACTGCAGCGCGGCGACCTCCTACAGCACGGCGACCTCCTGCTGCAGCACGGCGACCTCCTCCTACAGCCGGCCTCTGTCTGCACGGTCCTCCCCTCTAGCCTCCCCCCCTCTAGCTAGGGGGTGTTTATATAGGCATGGGGGGGGAAAAGGCCTCCACCACGTGGAGGACTCATGGCCTTCCCTCCTCATGCATTCCCTACTCACTCTTCCTTAGGCCATACCTCCCCACACTCCCTCTCCTCCAGCCATGCATCGGCTGGGGGAAGGGATAATTAAAAAAATTTGCCTAAAATTTATCCAATTGTCCCTTCAAAAAGGGTGTTCCCTCGCGACTTTTACGGTCCTCAACCCCAGCCTCTAATTCACAATGTGGAGGCTACATTTTTGGAGCGTGAATGGTATGGATTATGCTCACAGTAATACGATGTAGGGGATAACCTTGCACAGGGTTTACACGGCGTGCGGGAAGTTAATATTTACGGTACGCAGTGCGCGGAAATATTACATTCTCTCCCCCTTAGAAGAATCGAGATGTCCTCATCTCGAGATAAACTGGGGATATTGAAGATTGAGAGAGCTTTCATCCATCCAGGTAGCATCCTCTTCGGGATAATCTTTCCACCGGACGAGGCATTCTTTCAAGGTTCTAGATCTCAATTGTCTCTCCCTGACATCTAAAATCTTTTCCGGTCTTAGTTCAAGGACTCCTTGACTAGGCATTACAATTTGTTGGTCATCAAGTACATGATTTGGGTTGGGTACATATTTTTTTAAGAGACTAATATGGAACACATTGTGAACCTTTAGGTTATCAGGAAGTTGCAATTTATAAGCATTGGGTCCCAGGCATTTGAGGATTTTATACGGTCCACAATACCTTGGACTTAGCTTCTTGCATTCACCTAGAGATAGAGGACTCTTTTTCGGCCGTACACGAATGAAGACCATGTCTCCTTCTCCGAAGACCCTCTCTTGGCGTTTCAAATCCGCATATGCCTTTTGTCTATCTTTGGCTGCTTGTATATCTTGTCTTATTGACCTTATTTGGTCATCCATGTCCTCCAACATTTGTCTTGAAGCTTCCACCCTTAGGGTAGGATCAGAAAAATTTAGGGGACTTCGACAATCATGACCATACAATGCCTGGAAAGGGGTCATTTGAATGCTCTGCTGGTAAGAAGCGTTGTAGGCAAATTCTACTGACGGTAAGTACTGAATCCATCTCTTCGGTTCCCGACAGCAGTAAGCCCTAAGCATATCCTCAATGATTTGATTTACTCGCTCTGTTTGTCCATCTGTTTGGGGATGGTAGGCAGTGCTAAAACAGAGTTGAGTTCCAATAGCTTCAAAGATAGCTCTCCAAAATTGTGAAGTGAAGAGAGAGTCTCGATCGCTAATGATCCTTCTAGGTAACCCATGTAGCTTGAATATTTCTTTGATAAACACTCTTGCAATGTCGGAGGCTTTATAGTTTGTCTTTACTGGAATCAGGTGTGCAACCTTAGTAAGCATGTCAACTACAACCATAATGGAGTTGTATCCTCCTTGGACTTGGGGTAAGCCCACCACAAAATCCATACTGATGAATTCCCATTTCATTTGGGGAATGTCAAGTGGTTGTAATTTTCCTGGCATCATGACATGTTCAGCCTTGATACGTTGGCAAGACAAACATTCAGTGACATATTTGAGAACGTCACCTTCGAGTCTCTCCCAATGATAGCTCTTCCTAACTGCATTAAGAGTTTTTGCATAGCCAGGATGTCCCGCGAAAGGGGAATCATGAGCTTCCCATAATATCTTCTGCTTAAGTGACTGGCTTGTTGGTATACATAACCTTGTTCTGTAATAATAGACAAGTCCATTATCAGTGGGAAATTCCCGATACTTAGCTTGTGACTTCAGATTCTGCTCTTTGGTAGCTATTTCTTTTATCATGGTTTGGTAGGCCAAATCATGGCTTGCTTCTTCTTTAGCTAGTTCGAGTATAGGGTTGCTTGGCATAGATACCTTTGTAGCCAGAGATCTGGCCGTTGATGGATTCTGCAAGATTAGGGAGTTTAGGAATGCCTTGCGACTGAGTGCATCGGCAACTACATTCTCTTTCCCCGGTCGATACTCGATTTCAAAATCATACTCCTCCAATACTTCGATCCATCGACGTTGCCTCATGTTGAGCTCGTTCTGGGTAAAAATCCATTTGAGACTCTTATGATCTGTTACTAGAGTAAACTTGTTACCCAACAGGTAGTGTCTCCAAAGCTTTAGAGCATGGATGACAGCTAATAACTCCAGATCATGCGTGGCATAATTCTTTTCATGATTCTTCAATTTCCTTGAAGAGTATGCTACTGGATGACCTTCCTGCATGAGTACACACCCCAAGGCAAGAATGCTGGCATCAGTTACTACCTCGAACTCCTTATTGAGGTCGGGAAGTTTCAGAATAGGTGCTGATGCCAAACATTGCTTCAATTGGTCGAAGCTATTTTGCTCGGGAGTTGACCATGTAACAGAAGTCTGCTTCTTTAGTAAGTCGGTAAGAGGTGCTGCAATCAAAGCACAGTTTTTGATAAAGACCCTATACCATCCTGTCTAGCCAAGAAAACTGCGTATTTCTTTAACGGATACTGGTATTGGCCATTCAAGCACATCTCTGACTTTGGCTGGGTCTACTGATATTCCTTCTGATGATACTATGAATCCTAGATATTCAATCTGACGTTTGAAGAATGCACACTTCTTCATTTTTGCATACAGCTTATGAGACCTCATTGTCTCAAGGACAATCCGTAGTTGAGGTTCATGATCTTCTTCCTGTTTAGAATAGACTAAAATATCATCGAAGAAGACAAGCACGAAATCATCAAGATATGGTCTAAAGATATCCTTTATTAACCTATTGAATGTGGCAGGCACATTCGTAAGCCCTAATCCAGTAGTTGCTTGAGTTGTTCCTTCAACTCAATTGCTTCCGATATAGACATTCTATAGGGTCTCTTCGCAATTGGCACAGCTCCTATTACTAGCTTGATCTCATGATCTACTTCACTTTGAAGCGAGAGTTCTGTTAACTCTTCAGAAGCTACGTCCACGTATCCCTTCAGCCAAGTGACCAAATCACTTTACTTCTTTATCAATATTCATAGTCAAGACAATCGGAAAAAAAAAGTTTTATTCCATTCATATCAGCATAGCCCTTTCGAGGTACAATTATTTCTTGGGGCGATGGAACAAGTTAATACATTAATTCGAGGAGAATAAGATATTATTGCATTCAGCTACAGGAACTGAGTAGTAGTACGGATTGGGGTCATCGATTTTCAGGAATCGATAGTTCATTGGAAGATTAGGGTATCTTTTCCTTTGATATCCCTTCTTCTCATGACGTCCCAAAACCTTGATTCGGTCGGCAGGGATTCTTTGAATCACTTCCCCGTACACATACTTATTCTGGTTAACCCTTCGACCTCCGACCTGTAGGGTCGCGTTTGCATGAGCCTCAACAAAGACGAACAGCTTTACGATCTTCAAACCCTCCATCCACTTGATTCTCTTCAAGTTAATTTGAAGGTACACAGGTTGATAGGCAGTTATGTAATAGATCCCTAAAACACCCATCCATCTCCATTCCACGTACACAGGTGATGGATTGTAAATGCGGTCTAGGATGTTCATCATTTCAATTCTCTGCCTATAATGCGGAGAATGCATTGCCGTCATAAACATGATCCGGAACACCAAAAACTTGTTCCACGCCTCGTAATTCTGCAAGACAGTATTGAAGGTAAGGAAATGTTTGGACAGCAACAATTTCTTTGCTTCATTTTTAATGAAATCTCATGAAAACAATTCCATTGTTGGTCGGCTCTGATACCAACTGTAACGTGTCCACTAGAATCCTCTAGGACACGTCTTGGCAGTCCATCGGAAGGCTGTCTAGAGAACTCCGCCCGGCACTCCCATGGAATGTTACGGGCTTTGTAATCTAGGTCTTTCCGCGTCTGCCACGTAGCGGAAGTGTCCTGGCCGTTTCCCACTTAGGATCGACCGGAATTAAGGTTTTCTAGTTTGGTCATTGGCTAGCAGCAACTAGCGTCAGACCCGAGCGAACTACTTTACGCAGAAACGCCAGGTCCGAAGCGGATTCACGCTGCACTTGGTTCAAGGAGAATGGGAAACGAGAGGGATGCAAGGCTCGACCCTCTGCCATAAGGCATAGTCCCATTCCGTTCCCCTAAAACAGCGTGAATTGGGTAATAGTTAATTCTAAGTCATCGTTCTCGTTACTTGTTTTGGAGATGACGATCATCCTCTGTTTGCCGAAGACTTTGAGAAAAGTTCCCGGCTGACCGGGACCACCCATCCATAGGACGGACCCATGGTCCATCCTCCGCACTTTCCTCGGTTTGTTTTAGTTATGTAATTACCTACCACATTAGTTTGACATATAACAAACAGCTTCTTTGATTAACCCTGTTATGCACTGGTTCCTTCACGTAATCTTATCACAGGACATAAAGAAAAACAATGCCAAACAACTTCTTTATTATCATTTTATCCTTTTATCTTTGAAATACAAGGAGTTCCGCCCGTAGGCTTTTCATAATCCGCCCGAAGGCTATCCAGTAATCCACCAGGGATCACTAATCCAAGTTTCCGCCCGTAGACTAGTATGCGGGCCTCGAGATCCAATCCCGAGTCACGTTAGCCTCTTGTGCAGGGCCCGGAAGGCGAGGGATTTACGGCCAGAGCCCCCTCTGGCACCCAAGCGTCCTCCTGCTCCAAGTAGAACTCAACGGAGAGACCTCTCACGGCGGGTTCGGTCCACGTTCCCGGCGCGGTTAACAACCCCCTTGGTTAGGGTCAGGCAGGCAGTCGGGGGTAACTGAAGCTGCCTCTCCCTTCAGGCCTTCAACCTGAAGTATTTAGATATCTTTTCATCCTTTAGTTCATTGAGCAAACAATGCAAACAGTGCTTTCTAAACTGTTACAAGCACAATCAATTCCAATGGTCGTTTAGCTGGCAAACTGTTAAGGAGCGACTCCTTTTCTCCGAATGCAACCCGCATTCGATCCGGAATCAATTGCAACTTGGCAAGATTCCTATCATTCTTGGGTTAGGGTCATACCCTACCAATACTTTAGGTTTTGTTATGGTAGATTCCAGCGACCATATCGCTTCAATCTATTGATTGGTCAATTGCTTCCAGGCAAATACCTAACTTTCCTTTTCCTTAGCAACTATTTCCCAGGAAAGGTGATGTAACAGGATGATTACTCGTCCTTTTGTAGGTTATCTTAGCGCAATAACTTGCCAACATCATTTCCAAGAAATGACAAAACTCTCTTGTGGACAAATCTCAAGTCTATGCGACGTGGCAACTTTTTGTACATGTGTTGTATCTCTTCCACGGGATCATTTCACCCATTGAATGGCGTATTCAGGTTACGGAATTAACTTCAGGCGAGTAGCAGGGTTTAGGGTGTCTTCTTACCCAACCTATTCCTAACTATATTGGTCCACGGTCCTAGGACTTTCCAACCCAGTCGGAGTTTCATCATTTGAACGAATGATCCTTAGGATAAAACCTTAGATCATTTTATGCATGAGCATCCAATTGATTCGACATCTCGTGAATGTGTGTAAGGTCTTTGGGTTTGCGGGTTTTGACTTGGCAACCAGTGTAAAACTAGGTCGAATTCTTATTGCACTAAACCCTAGTTAGCACTTGAGATACCTATCATATCGACCCAACCATGTCCATAAGAATCCTTGTGGTTTAGGTGACTTAGTCAACTCAATATACTTGTCTTGCGTCACGGATGAACCTTTCCTAAAGGTAATAAACTAGATCTAGTGGAGATTAATAGTTACAATTACACCAATGCGTGTAAACATGCGATTCACTGCTTCTACGCATCACATGGTTCACAATAACCCTATCCTTCCTTGCTAAGGTAAAAATGCCTGATAACCTGGACACTAACTTTCCTAGGTCCTACTAGGACTTACATCAAATAGTCAGGCCTACAACCTTATTGTCTATACTTAAAATCTTATGCTTTGTCTCCTAAATGCGGCTCCTAATGAATGACATTTTTGCATGATGACTATGCAATACGCAACGTTCTCCTAGCTACAATGAAGTTCATACAAAACTACAGCTAGTGATAATTTATTCCATTTTACATGCCACTTGCAAGCCCATAAGATAATTTCCGTACTCTCTTCTATTTCTTTTCGGATAATATCTTATGGGTGTTAACTTTTCCTCATGAAATCATTACGAGGAGGATGTTGCCTAACATGCGGCACATACTTATTCCTACCATGTCTAAGAAGAAAAAATGCACTTATAAATTCCATTTCTTTGCCTAAGTAATATATGTTTAGACTCATTACTTTGATAACGTACCAAAATAGCATCATGCAGCTAGTCTCCTAAGGCGGGCAACCCGTTTCAATTTCATGGCATGCTTCAACCTTGCCTATCGTTTCAAGAGATACTTTATCAAATGTCTTTTTACCACTGCCACATGCATTAAAAATAAGCGTAAAAATGCATTCTTCCCTATGGAACTAAGCGCACCTAATCATTTCTTTAAGCGAAAATAAACTTGAAAGAACCTGGACTTGTGGGCTCGGGGAGATATCCACTTGTATGCTCGGAGATGAACCTTCCGCAGGCGCACCTTGTGATCTTTTTGGGGCCATCGTGGGCGTGGTCTCGGCTTCTGGTTAGTCTTTGCGATCTACGAATTGACTTGCCTTGGCATGCAACCTCCCGACCTTTGCCTTTTTCCCTCGTACGCAGGAGATTCCTTTACGAGATTTCGGATAAATGGTGCTTGCGGAAGAGGGCTTTATGAGTTCTTTAGGGAAAACCCGGGTTGGCACGGAATTGATTCACGGATGGCTTGTGGGCTTTGAAGTCTTTTTGCGAAAAGCCTTTTACGAAGGGTCTTGTGGGAGGTCTTTATGGGCTTCACCTTCTCCTCTTCAAAGTCCCG
Source organism: Lygodium microphyllum (assembly GCF_053477565.2). Taxonomy (NCBI): domain Eukaryota; kingdom Viridiplantae; phylum Streptophyta; class Polypodiopsida; order Schizaeales; family Lygodiaceae; genus Lygodium; species Lygodium microphyllum. The sequence continues at coordinate 187,735 of NW_028229558.1, read as the reverse complement.
GGGAGGGGGGTATGAACGGGTCTATGGGGATGTAGTGGGAAGGGGGACTTAAGGAAGCCCCCCCCTTAGAAGCTTCTTAAGAAGCTTCTAAGAAGCTTCTAGTCGTCAGCAGCACGTCGATGGGGGGGGGGAAGGGGTCGTGATCCAGGCGGGCGGCGGACTGGCGGACTGCAGCGCGGCGACCTCCTACAGCACGGCGACCTCCTGCTGCAGCACGGCGACCTCCTCCTACAGCCGGCCTCTGTCTGCACGGTCCTCCCCTCTAGCCTCCCCCCCTCTAGCTAGGGGGTGTTTATATAGGCATGGGGGGGGAAAAGGCCTCCACCACGTGGAGGACTCATGGCCTTCCCTCCTCATGCATTCCCTACTCACTCTTCCTTAGGCCATACCTCCCCACACTCCCTCTCCTCCAGCCATGCATCGGCTGGGGGAAGGGATAATTAAAAAAATTTGCCTAAAATTTATCCAATTGTCCCTTCAAAAAGGGTGTTCCCTCGCGACTTTTACGGTCCTCAACCCCAGCCTCTAATTCACAATGTGGAGGCTACATTTTTGGAGCGTGAATGGTATGGATTATGCTCACAATAATACGATGTAGGGGATAACCTTGCACAGGGTTTACACGGCGTGCGGGAAGTTAATATTTACGGTACGCAGTGCGCGGAAATATTACATTCTCTCCCCCTTAGAAGAATCGAGATGTCCTCATCTCGAGATAAACTGGGGATATTGAAGATTGAGAGAGCTTTCATCCATCCAGGTAGCATCCTCTTCGGGATAATCTTTCCACCGGACGAGGCATTCTTTCAAGGTTCTAGATCTCAATTGTCTCTCCCTGACATCTAAAATCTTTTCCGGTCTTAGTTCAAGGACTCCTTGACTAGGCATTACAATTTGTTGGTCATCAAGTACATGATTTGGGTTGGGTACATATTTTTTTAAGAGACTAATATGGAACACATTGTGAACCTTTAGGTTATCAGGAAGTTGCAATTTATAAGCATTGGGTCCCAGGCATTTGAGGATTTTATACGGTCCACAATACCTTGGACTTAGCTTCTTGCATTCACCTAGAGATAGAGGACTCTTTTTCGGCCGTACACGAATGAAGACCATGTCTCCTTCTCCGAAGACCCTCTCTTGGCGTTTCAAATCCGCATATGCCTTTTGTCTATCTTTGGCTGCTTGTATATCTTGTCTTATTGACCTTATTTGGTCATCCATGTCCTCCAACATTTGTCTTGAAGCTTCCACCCTTAGGGTAGGATCAGAAAAATTTAGGGGACTTCGACAATCATGACCATACAATGCCTGGAAAGGGGTCATTTGAATGCTCTGCTGGTAAGAAGCGTTGTAGGCAAATTCTACTGACGGTAAGTACTGAATCCATCTCTTCGGTTCCCGACAGCAGTAAGCCCTAAGCATATCCTCAATGATTTGATTTACTCGCTCTGTTTGTCCATCTGTTTGGGGATGGTAGGCAGTGCTAAAACAGAGTTGAGTTCCAATAGCTTCAAAGATAGCTCTCCAAAATTGTGAAGTGAAGAGAGAGTCTCGATCGCTAATGATCCTTCTAGGTAACCCATGTAGCTTGAATATTTCTTTGATAAACACTCTTGCAATGTCGGAGGCTTTATAGTTTGTCTTTACTGGAATCAGGTGTGCAACCTTAGTAAGCATGTCAACTACAACCATAATGGAGTTGTATCCTCCTTGGACTTGGGGTAAGCCCACCACAAAATCCATACTGATGAATTCCCATTTCATTTGGGGAATGTCAAGTGGTTGTAATTTTCCTGGCATCATGACATGTTCAGCCTTGATACGTTGGCAAGACAAACATTCAGTGACATATTTGAGAACGTCACCTTCGAGTCTCTCCCAATGATAGCTCTTCCTAACTGCATTAAGAGTTTTTGCATAGCCAGGATGTCCCGCGAAAGGGGAATCATGAGCTTCCCATAATATCTTCTGCTTAAGTGACTGGCTTGTTGGTATACATAACCTTGTTCTGTAATAATAGACAAGTCCATTATCAGTGGGAAATTCCCGATACTTAGCTTGTGACTTCAGATTCTGCTCTTTGGTAGCTATTTCTTTTATCATGGTTTGGTAGGCCAAATCATGGCTTGCTTCTTCTTTAGCTAGTTCGAGTATAGGGTTGCTTGGCATAGATACCTTTGTAGCCAGAGATCTGGCCGTTGATGGATTCTGCAAGATTAGGGAGTTTAGGAATGCCTTGCGACTGAGTGCATCGGCAACTACATTCTCTTTCCCCGGTCGATACTCGATTTCAAAATCATACTCCTCCAATACTTCGATCCATCGACGTTGCCTCATGTTGAGCTCGTTCTGGGTAAAAATCCATTTGAGACTCTTATGATCTGTTACTAGAGTAAACTTGTTACCCAACAGGTAGTGTCTCCAAAGCTTTAGAGCATGGATGACAGCTAATAACTCCAGATCATGCGTGGCATAATTCTTTTCATGATTCTTCAATTTCCTTGAAGAGTATGCTACTGGATGACCTTCCTGCATGAGTACACACCCCAAGGCAAGAATGCTGGCATCAGTTACTACCTCGAACTCCTTATTGAGGTCGGGAAGTTTCAGAATAGGTGCTGATGCCAAACATTGCTTCAATTGGTCGAAGCTATTTTGCTCGGGAGTTGACCATGTAACAGAAGTCTGCTTCTTTAGTAAGTCGGTAAGAGGTGCTGCAATCAAAGCACAGTTTTTGATAAAGACCCTATACCATCCTGTCTAGCCAAGAAAACTGCGTATTTCTTTAACGGATACTGGTATTGGCCATTCAAGCACATCTCTGACTTTGGCTGGGTCTACTGATATTCCTTCTGATGATACTATGAATCCTAGATATTCAATCTGACGTTTGAAGAATGCACACTTCTTCATTTTTGCATACAGCTTATGAGACCTCATTGTCTCAAGGACAATCCGTAGTTGAGGTTCATGATCTTCTTCCTGTTTAGAATAGACTAAAATATCATCGAAGAAGACAAGCACGAAATCATCAAGATATGGTCTAAAGATATCCTTTATTAACCTATTGAATGTGGCAGGCACATTCGTAAGCCCTAATCCAGTAGTTGCTTGAGTTGTTCCTTCAACTCAATTGCTTCCGATATAGACATTCTATAGGGTCTCTTCGCAATTGGCACAGCTCCTATTACTAGCTTGATCTCATGATCTACTTCACTTTGAAGCGAGAGTTCTGTTAACTCTTCAGAAGCTACGTCCACGTATCCCTTCAGCCAAGTGACCAAATCACTTTACTTCTTTATCAATATTCATAGTCAAGACAATCGGAAAAAAAAAGTTTTATTCCATTCATATCAGCATAGCCCTTTCGAGGTACAATTATTTCTTGGGGCGATGGAACAAGTTAATACATTAATTCGAGGAGAATAAGATATTATTGCATTCAGCTACAGGAACTGAGTAGTAGTACGGATTGGGGTCATCGATTTTCAGGAATCGATAGTTCATTGGAAGATTAGGGTATCTTTTCCTTTGATATCCCTTCTTCTCATGACGTCCCAAAACCTTGATTCGGTCGGCAGGGATTCTTTGAATCACTTCCCCGTACACATACTTATTCTGGTTAACCCTTCGACCTCCGACCTGTAGGGTCGCGTTTGCATGAGCCTCAACAAAGACGAACAGCTTTACGATCTTCAAACCCTCCATCCACTTGATTCTCTTCAAGTTAATTTGAAGGTACACAGGTTGATAGGCAGTTATGTAATAGATCCCTAAAACACCCATCCATCTCCATTCCACGTACACAGGTGATGGATTGTAAATGCGGTCTAGGATGTTCATCATTTCAATTCTCTGCCTATAATGCGGAGAATGCATTGCCGTCATAAACATGATCCGGAACACCAAAAACTTGTTCCACGCCTCGTAATTCTGCAAGACAGTATTGAAGGTAAGGAAATGTTTGGACAGCAACAATTTCTTTGCTTCATTTTTAATGAAATCTCATGAAAACAATTCCATTGTTGGTCGGCTCTGATACCAACTGTAACGTGTCCACTAGAATCCTCTAGGACACGTCTTGGCAGTCCATCGGAAGGCTGTCTAGAGAACTCCGCCCGGCACTCCCATGGAATGTTACGGGCTTTGTAATCTAGGTCTTTCCGCGTCTGCCACGTAGCGGAAGTGTCCTGGCCGTTTCCCACTTAGGATCGACCGGAATTAAGGTTTTCTAGTTTGGTCATTGGCTAGCAGCAACTAGCGTCAGACCCGAGCGAACTACTTTACGCAGAAACGCCAGGTCCGAAGCGGATTCACGCTGCACTTGGTTCAAGGAGAATGGGAAACGAGAGGGATGCAAGGCTCGACCCTCTGCCATAAGGCATAGTCCCATTCCGTTCCACTAAAACAGCGTGAATTGGGTAATAGTTAATTCTAAGTCATCGTTCTCGTTACTTGTTTTGGAGATGACGATCATCCTCTGTTTGCCGAAGACTTTGAGAAAATTTCCCGGCTGACCGGGACCACCCATCCATAGGACGGACCCATGGTCCATCCTCCGCACTTTCCTCGGTTTGTTTTAGTTATGTAATTACCTACCACATTAGTTTGACATATAACAAACAGCTTCTTTGATTAACCCTGTTATGCACTGGTTCCTTCACGTAATCTTATCACAGGACATAAAGAAAAACAATGCCAAACAACTTCTTTATTATCATTTTATCCTTTTATCTTTGAAATACAAGGAGTTCCGCCCGTAGGCTTTTCATAATCCGCCCGAAGGCTATCCAGTAATCCACCAGGGATCACTAATCCAAGTTTCCGCCCGTAGACTAGTATGCGGGCCTCGAGATCCAATCCCGAGTCACGTTAGCCTCTTGTGCAGGGCCCGGAAGGCGAGGGATTTACGGCCAGAGCCCCCTCTGGCACCCAAGCGTCCTCCTGCTCCAAGTAGAACTCAACGGAGAGACCTCTCACGGCGGGTTCGGTCCACGTTCCCGGCGCGGTTAACAACCCCCTTGGTTAGGGTCAGGCAGGCAGTCGGGGGTAACTGAAGCTGCCTCTCCCTTCAGGCCTTCAACCTGAAGTATTTAGATATCTTTTCATCCTTTAGTTCATTGAGCAAACAATGCAAACAGTGCTTTCTAAACTGTTACAAGCACAATCAATTCCAATGGTCGTTTAGCTGGCAAACTGTTAAGGAGCGACTCCTTTTCTCCGAATGCAACCCGCATTCGATCCGGAATCAATTGCAACTTGGCAAGATTCCTATCATTCTTGGGTTAGGGTCATACCCTACCAATACTTTAGGTTTTGTTATGGTAGATTCCAGCGACCATATCGCTTCAATCTATTGATTGGTCAATTGCTTCCAGGCAAATACCTAACTTTCCTTTTCCTTAGCAACTATTTCCCAGGAAAGGTGATGTAACAGGATGATTACTCGTCCTTTTGTAGGTTATCTTAGCGCAATAACTTGCCAACATCATTTCCAAGAAATGACAAAACTCTCTTGTGGACAAATCTCAAGTCTATGCGACGTGGCAACTTTTTGTACATGTGTTGTATCTCTTCCACGGGATCATTTCACCCATTGAATGGCGTATTCAGGTTACGGAATTAACTTCAGGCGAGTAGCAGGGTTTAGGGTGTCTTCTTACCCAACCTATTCCTAACTATATTGGTCCACGGTCCTAGGACTTTCCAACCCAGTCGGAGTTTCATCATTTGAACGAATGATCCTTAGGATAAAACCTTAGATCATTTTATGCATGAGCATCCAATTGATTCGACATCTCGTGAATGTGTGTAAGGTCTTTGGGTTTGCGGGTTTTGACTTGGCAACCAGTGTAAAACTAGGTCGAATTCTTATTGCACTAAACCCTAGTTAGCACTTGAGATACCTATCATATCGACCCAACCATGTCCATAAGAATCCTTGTGGTTTAGGTGACTTAGTCAACTCAATATACTTGTCTTGCGTCACGGATGAACCTTTCCTAAAGGTAATAAACTAGATCTAGTGGAGATTAATAGTTACAATTACACCAATGCGTGTAAACATGCGATTCACTGCTTCTACGCATCACATGGTTCACAATAACCCTATCCTTCCTTGCTAAGGTAAAAATGCCTGATAACCTGGACACTAACTTTCCTAGGTCCTACTAGGACTTACATCAAATAGTCAGGCCTACAACCTTATTGTCTATACTTAAAATCTTATGCTTTGTCTCCTAAATGCGGCTCCTAATGAATGACATTTTTGCATGATGACTATGCAATACGCAACGTTCTCCTAGCTACAATGAAGTTCATACAAAACTACAGCTAGTGATAATTTATTCCATTTTACATGCCACTTGCAAGCCCATAAGATAATTTCCGTACTCTCTTCTATTTCTTTTCGGATAATATCTTATGGGTGTTAACTTTTCCTCATGAAATCATTACGAGGAGGATGTTGCCTAACATGCGGCACATACTTATTCCTACCATGTCTAAGAAGAAAAAATGCACTTATAAATTCCATTTCTTTGCCTAAGTAATATATGTTTAGACTCATTACTTTGATAACGTACCAAAATAGCATCATGCAGCTAGTCTCCTAAGGCGGGCAACCCGTTTCAATTTCATGGCATGCTTCAACCTTGCCTATCGTTTCAAGAGATACTTTATCAAATGTCTTTTTACCACTGCCACATGCATTAAAAATAAGCGTAAAAATGCATTCTTCCCTATGGAACTAAGCGCACCTAATCATTTCTTTAAGCGAAAATAAACTTGAAAGAACCTGGACTTGTGGGCTCGGGGAGATATCCACTTGTATGCTCGGAGATGAACCTTCCGCAGGCGCACCTTGTGATCTTTTTGGGGCCATCGTGGGCGTGGTCTCGGCTTCTGGTTAGTCTTTGCGATCTACGAATTGACTTGCCTTGGCATGCAACCTCCCGACCTTTGCCTTTTTCCCTCGTACGCAGGAGATTCCTTTACGAGATTTCGGATAAATGGTGCTTGCGGAAGAGGGCTTTATGAGTTCTTTAGGGAAAACCCGGGTTGGCACGGAATTGATTCACGGATGGCTTGTGGGCTTTGAAGTCTTTTTGCGAAAAGCCTTTTACGAAGGGTCTTGTGGGAGGTCTTTATGGGCTTCACCTTCTCCTCTTCAAAGTCCCGGGGAGGGGGGTATGAACGGGTCTATGGGGATGTAGTGGGAAGGGGGACTTAAGGAAGCCCCCCCCTTAGAAGCTTCTTAAGAAGCTTCTAAGAAGCTTCTAGTCGTCAGCAGCACGTCGATGGGGGGGGGGAAGGGGTCGTGATCCAGGCGGGCGGCGGACTGGCGGACTGCAGCGCGGCGACCTCCTACAGCACGGCGACCTCCTGCTGCAGCACGGCGACCTCCTCCTACAGCCGGCCTCTGTCTGCACGGTCCTCCCCTCTAGCCTCCCCCCCTCTAGCTAGGGGGTGTTTATATAGGCATGGGGGGGGAAAAGGCCTCCACCACGTGGAGGACTCATGGCCTTCCCTCCTCATGCATTCCCTACTCACTCTTCCTTAGGCCATACCTCCCCACACTCCCTCTCCTCCAGCCATGCATCGGCTGGGGGAAGGGATAATTAAAAAAATTTGCCTAAAATTTATCTAATTGTCCCTTCAAAAAGGGTGTTCCCTCGCGACTTTTACGGTCCTCAACCCCAGCCTCTAATTCACAATGTGGAGGCTACATTTTTGGAGCGTGAATGGTATGGATTATGCTCACAATAATACGATGTAGGGGATAACCTTGCACAGGGTTTACACGGCGTGCGGGAAGTTAATATTTACGGTACGCAGTGCGCGGAAATATTACATTCTCTCCCCCTTAGAAGAATCGAGATGTCCTCATCTCGAGATAAACTGGGGATATTGAAGATTGAGAGAGCTTTCATCCATCCAGGTAGCATCCTCTTCGGGATAATCTTTCCACCGGACGAGGCATTCTTTCAAGGTTCTAGATCTCAATTGTCTCTCCCTGACATCTAAAATCTTTTCCGGTCTTAGTTCAAGGACTCCTTGACTAGGCATTACAATTTGTTGGTCATCAAGTACATGATTTGGGTTGGGTACATATTTTTTTAAGAGACTAATATGGAACACATTGTGAACCTTTAGGTTATCAGGAAGTTGCAATTTATAAGCATTGGGTCCCAGGCATTTGAGGATTTTATACGGTCCACAATACCTTGGACTTAGCTTCTTGCATTCACCTAGAGATAGAGGACTCTTTTTCGGCCGTACACGAATGAAGACCATGTCTCCTTCTCCGAAGACCCTCTCTTGGCGTTTCAAATCCGCATATGCCTTTTGTCTATCTTTGGCTGCTTGTATATCTTGTCTTATTGACCTTATTTGGTCATCCATGTCCTCCAACATTTGTCTTGAAGCTTCCACCCTTAGGGTAGGATCAGAAAAATTTAGGGGACTTCGACAATCATGACCATACAATGCCTGGAAAGGGGTCATTTGAATGCTCTGCTGGTAAGAAGCGTTGTAGGCAAATTCTACTGACGGTAAGTACTGAATCCATCTCTTCGGTTCCCGACAGCAGTAAGCCCTAAGCATATCCTCAATGATTTGATTTACTCGCTCTGTTTGTCCATCTGTTTGGGGATGGTAGGCAGTGCTAAAACAGAGTTGAGTTCCAATAGCTTCAAAGATAGCTCTCCAAAATTGTGAAGTGAAGAGAGAGTCTCGATCGCTAATGATCCTTCTAGGTAACCCATGTAGCTTGAATATTTCTTTGATAAACACTCTTGCAATGTCGGAGGCTTTATAGTTTGTCTTTACTGGAATCAGGTGTGCAACCTTAGTAAGCATGTCAACTACAACCATAATGGAGTTGTATCCTCCTTGGACTTGGGGTAAGCCCACCACAAAATCCATACTGATGAATTCCCATTTCATTTGGGGAATGTCAAGTGGTTGTAATTTTCCTGGCATCATGACATGTTCAGCCTTGATACGTTGGCAAGACAAACATTCAGTGACATATTTGAGAACGTCACCTTCGAGTCTCTCCCAATGATAGCTCTTCCTAACTGCATTAAGAGTTTTTGCATAGCCAGGATGTCCCGCGAAAGGGGAATCATGAGCTTCCCATAATATCTTCTGCTTAAGTGACTGGCTTGTTGGTATACATAACCTTGTTCTGTAATAATAGACAAGTCCATTATCAGTGGGAAATTCCCGATACTTAGCTTGTGACTTCAGATTCTGCTCTTTGGTAGCTATTTCTTTTATCATGGTTTGGTAGGCCAAATCATGGCTTGCTTCTTCTTTAGCTAGTTCGAGTATAGGGTTGCTTGGCATAGATACCTTTGTAGCCAGAGATCTGGCCGTTGATGGATTCTGCAAGATTAGGGAGTTTAGGAATGCCTTGCGACTGAGTGCATCGGCAACTACATTCTCTTTCCCCGGTCGATACTCGATTTCAAAATCATACTCCTCCAATACTTCGATCCATCGACGTTGCCTCATGTTGAGCTCGTTCTGGGTAAAAATCCATTTGAGACTCTTATGATCTGTTACTAGAGTAAACTTGTTACCCAACAGGTAGTGTCTCCAAAGCTTTAGAGCATGGATGACAGCTAATAACTCCAGATCATGCGTGGCATAATTCTTTTCATGATTCTTCAATTTCCTTGAAGAGTATGCTACTGGATGACCTTCCTGCATGAGTACACACCCCAAGGCAAGAATGCTGGCATCAGTTACTACCTCGAACTCCTTATTGAGGTCGGGAAGTTTCAGAATAGGTGCTGATGCCAAACATTGCTTCAATTGGTCGAAGCTATTTTGCTCGGGAGTTGACCATGTAACAGAAGTCTGCTTCTTTAGTAAGTCGGTAAGAGGTGCTGCAATCAAAGCACAGTTTTTGATAAAGACCCTATACCATCCTGTCTAGCCAAGAAAACTGCGTATTTCTTTAACGGATACTGGTATTGGCCATTCAAGCACATCTCTGACTTTGGCTGGGTCTACTGATATTCCTTCTGATGATACTATGAATCCTAGATATTCAATCTGACGTTTGAAGAATGCACACTTCTTCATTTTTGCATACAGCTTATGAGACCTCATTGTCTCAAGGACAATCCGTAGTTGAGGTTCATGATCTTCTTCCTGTTTAGAATAGACTAAAATATCATCGAAGAAGACAAGCACGAAATCATCAAGATATGGTCTAAAGATATCCTTTATTAACCTATTGAATGTGGCAGGCACATTCGTAAGCCCTAATCCAGTAGTTGCTTGAGTTGTTCCTTCAACTCAATTGCTTCCGATATAGACATTCTATAGGGTCTCTTCGCAATTGGCACAGCTCCTATTACTAGCTTGATCTCATGATCTACTTCACTTTGAAGCGAGAGTTCTGTTAACTCTTCAGAAGCTACGTCCACGTATCCCTTCAGCCAAGTGACCAAATCACTTTACTTCTTTATCAATATTCATAGTCAAGACAATCGGAAAAAAAAAGTTTTATTCCATTCATATCAGCATAGCCCTTTCGAGGTACAATTATTTCTTGGGGCGATGGAACAAGTTAATACATTAATTCGAGGAGAATAAGATATTATTGCATTCAGCTACAGGAACTGAGTAGTAGTACGGATTGGGGTCATCGATTTTCAGGAATCGATAGTTCATTGGAAGATTAGGGTATCTTTTCCTTTGATATCCCTTCTTCTCATGACGTCCCAAAACCTTGATTCGGTCGGCAGGGATTCTTTGAATCACTTCCCCGTACACATACTTATTCTGGTTAACCCTTCGACCTCCGACCTGTAGGGTCGCGTTTGCATGAGCCTCAACAAAGACGAACAGCTTTACGATCTTCAAACCCTCCATCCACTTGATTCTCTTCAAGTTAATTTGAAGGTACACAGGTTGATAGGCAGTTATGTAATAGATCCCTAAAACACCCATCCATCTCCATTCCACGTACACAGGTGATGGATTGTAAATGCGGTCTAGGATGTTCATCATTTCAATTCTCTGCCTATAATGCGGAGAATGCATTGCCGTCATAAACATGATCCGGAACACCAAAAACTTGTTCCACGCCTCGTAATTCTGCAAGACAGTATTGAAGGTAAGGAAATGTTTGGACAGCAACAATTTCTTTGCTTCATTTTTAATGAAATCTCATGAAAACAATTCCATTGTTGGTCGGCTCTGATACCAACTGTAACGTGTCCACTAGAATCCTCTAGGACACGTCTTGGCAGTCCATCGGAAGGCTGTCTAGAGAACTCCGCCCGGCACTCCCATGGAATGTTACGGGCTTTGTAATCTAGGTCTTTCCGCGTCTGCCACGTAGCGGAAGTGTCCTGGCCGTTTCCCACTTAGGATCGACCGGAATTAAGGTTTTCTAGTTTGGTCATTGGCTAGCAGCAACTAGCGTCAGACCCGAGCGAACTACTTTACGCAGAAACGCCAGGTCCGAAGCGGATTCACGCTGCACTTGGTTCAAGGAGAATGGGAAACGAGAGGGATGCAAGGCTCGACCCTCTGCCATAAGGCATAGTCCCATTCCGTTCCACTAAAACAGCGTGAATTGGGTAATAGTTAATTCTAAGTCATCGTTCTCGTTACTTGTTTTGGAGATGACGATCATCCTCTGTTTGCCGAAGACTTTGAGAAAAGTTCCCGGCTGACCGGGACCACCCATCCATAGGACGGACCCATGGTCCATCCTCCGCACTTTCCTCGGTTTGTTTTAGTTATGTAATTACCTACCACATTAGTTTGACATATAACAAACAGCTTCTTTGATTAACCCTGTTATGCACTGGTTCCTTCACGTAATCTTATCACAGGACATAAAGAAAAACAATGCCAAACAACTTCTTTATTATCATTTTATCCTTTTATCTTTGAAATACAAGGAGTTCCGCCCGTAGGCTTTTCATAATCCGCCCGAAGGCTATCCAGTAATCCACCAGGGATCACTAATCCAAGTTTCCGCCCGTAGACTAGTATGCGGGCCTCGAGATCCAATCCCGAGTCACGTTAGCCTCTTGTGCAGGGCCCGGAAGGCGAGGGATTTACGGCCAGAGCCCCCTCTGGCACCCAAGCGTCCTCCTGCTCCAAGTAGAACTCAACGGAGAGACCTCTCACGGCGGGTTCGGTCCACGTTCCCGGCGCGGTTAACAACCCCCTTGGTTAGGGTCAGGCAGGCAGTCGGGGGTAACTGAAGCTGCCTCTCCCTTCAGGCCTTCAACCTGAAGTATTTAGATATCTTTTCATCCTTTAGTTCATTGAGCAAACAATGCAAACAGTGCTTTCTAAACTGTTACAAGCACAATCAATTCCAATGGTCGTTTAGCTGGCAAACTGTTAAGGAGCGACTCCTTTTCTCCGAATGCAACCCGCATTCGATCCGGAATCAATTGCAACTTGGCAAGATTCCTATCATTCTTGGGTTAGGGTCATACCCTACCAATACTTTAGGTTTTGTTATGGTAGATTCCAGCGACCATATCGCTTCAATCTATTGATTGGTCAATTGCTTCCAGGCAAATACCTAACTTTCCTTTTCCTTAGCAACTATTTCCCAGGAAAGGTGATGTAACAGGATGATTACTCGTCCTTTTGTAGGTTATCTTAGCGCAATAACTTGCCAACATCATTTCCAAGAAATGACAAAACTCTCTTGTGGACAAATCTCAAGTCTATGCGACGTGGCAACTTTTTGTACATGTGTTGTATCTCTTCCACGGGATCATTTCACCCATTGAATGGCGTATTCAGGTTACGGAATTAACTTCAGGCGAGTAGCAGGGTTTAGGGTGTCTTCTTACCCAACCTATTCCTAACTATATTGGTCCACGGTCCTAGGACTTTCCAACCCAGTCGGAGTTTCATCATTTGAACGAATGATCCTTAGGATAAAACCTTAGATCATTTTATGCATGAGCATCCAATTGATTCGACATCTCGTGAATGTGTGTAAGGTCTTTGGGTTTGCGGGTTTTGACTTGGCAACCAGTGTAAAACTAGGTCGAATTCTTATTGCACTAAACCCTAGTTAGCACTTGAGATACCTATCATATCGACCCAACCATGTCCATAAGAATCCTTGTGGTTTAGGTGACTTAGTCAACTCAATATACTTGTCTTGCGTCACGGATGAACCTTTCCTAAAGGTAATAAACTAGATCTAGTGGAGATTAATAGTTACAATTACACCAATGCGTGTAAACATGCGATTCACTGCTTCTACGCATCACATGGTTCACAATAACCCTATCCTTCCTTGCTAAGGTAAAAATGCCTGATAACCTGGACACTAACTTTCCTAGGTCCTACTAGGACTTACATCAAATAGTCAGGCCTACAACCTTATTGTCTATACTTAAAATCTTATGCTTTGTCTCCTAAATGCGGCTCCTAATGAATGACATTTTTGCATGATGACTATGCAATACGCAACGTTCTCCTAGCTACAATGAAGTTCATACAAAACTACAGCTAGTGATAATTTATTCCATTTTACATGCCACTTGCAAGCCCATAAGATAATTTCCGTACTCTCTTCTATTTCTTTTCGGATAATATCTTATGGGTGTTAACTTTTCCTCATGAAATCATTACGAGGAGGATGTTGCCTAACATGCGGCACATACTTATTCCTACCATGTCTAAGAAGAAAAAATGCACTTATAAATTCCATTTCTTTGCCTAAGTAATATATGTTTAGACTCATTACTTTGATAACGTACCAAAATAGCATCATGCAGCTAGTCTCCTAAGGCGGGCAACCCGTTTCAATTTCATGGCATGCTTCAACCTTGCCTATCGTTTCAAGAGATACTTTATCAAATGTCTTTTTACCACTGCCACATGCATTAAAAATAAGCGTAAAAATGCATTCTTCCCTATGGAACTAAGCGCACCTAATCATTTCTTTAAGCGAAAATAAATTTGAAAGAACCTGGACTTGTGGGCTCGGGGAGATATCCACTTGTATGCTCGGAGATGAACCTTCCGCAGGCGCACCTTGTGATCTTTTTGGGGCCATCGTGGGCGTGGTCTCGGCTTCTGGTTAGTCTTTGCGATCTACGAATTGACTTGCCTTGGCATGCAACCTCCCGACCTTTGCCTTTTTCCCTCGTACGCAGGAGATTCCTTTACGAGATTTCGGATAAATGGTGCTTGCGGAAGAGGGCTTTATGAGTTCTTTAGGGAAAACCCGGGTTGGCACGGAATTGATTCACGGATGGCTTGTGGGCTTTGAAGTCTTTTTGCGAAAAGCCTTTTACGAAGGGTCTTGTGGGAGGTCTTTATGGGCTTCACCTTCTCCTCTTCAAAGTCCCGGGGAGGGGGGTATGAACGGGTCTATGGGGATGTAGTGGGAAGGGGGACTTAAGGAAGCCCCCCCCTTAGAAGCTTCTTAAGAAGCTTCTAGTCGTCAGCAGCACGTCGATGGGGGGGGGGAAGGGGTCGTGATCCAGGCGGGCGGCGGACTGGCGGACTGCAGCGCGGCGACCTCCTACAGCACGGCGACCTCCTGCTGCAGCACGGCGACCTCCTCCTACAGCCGGCCTCTGTCTGCACGGTCCTCCCCTCTAGCCTCCCCCCCTCTAGCTAGGGGGTGTTTATATAGGCATGGGGGGGGAAAAGGCCTCCACCACGTGGAGGACTCATGGCCTTCCCTCCTCATGCATTCCCTACTCACTCTTCCTTAGGCCATACCTCCCCACACTCCCTCTCCTCCAGCCATGCATCGGCTGGGGGAAGGGATAATTAAAAAAATTTGCCTAAAATTTATCCAATTGTCCCTTCAAAAAGGGTGTTCCCTCGCGACTTTTACGGTCCTCAACCCCAGCCTCTAATTCACAATGTGGAGGCTACATTTTTGGAGCGTGAATGGTATGGATTATGCTCACAATAATACGATGTAGGGGATAACCTTGCACAGGGTTTACACGGCGTGCGGGAAGTTAATATTTACGGTACGCAGTGCGCGGAAATATTACATTCTCTCCCCCTTAGAAGAATCGAGATGTCCTCATCTCGAGATAAACTGGGGATATTGAAGATTGAGAGAGCTTTCATCCATCCAGGTAGCATCCTCTTCGGGATAATCTTTCCACCGGACGAGGCATTCTTTCAAGGTTCTAGATCTCAATTGTCTCTCCCTGACATCTAAAATCTTTTCCGGTCTTAGTTCAAGGACTCCTTGACTAGGCATTACAATTTGTTGGTCATCAAGTACATGATTTGGGTTGGGTACATATTTTTTTAAGAGACTAATATGGAACACATTGTGAACCTTTAGGTTATCAGGAAGTTGCAATTTATAAGCATTGGGTCCCAGGCATTTGAGGATTTTATACGGTCCACAATACCTTGGACTTAGCTTCTTGCATTCACCTAGAGATAGAGGACTCTTTTTCGGCCGTACACGAATGAAGACCATGTCTCCTTCTCCGAAGACCCTCTCTTGGCGTTTCAAATCCGCATATGCCTTTTGTCTATCTTTGGCTGCTTGTATATCTTGTCTTATTGACCTTATTTGGTCATCCATGTCCTCCAACATTTGTCTTGAAGCTTCCACCCTTAGGGTAGGATCAGAAAAATTTAGGGGACTTCGACAATCATGACCATACAATGCCTGGAAAGGGGTCATTTGAATGCTCTGCTGGTAAGAAGCGTTGTAGGCAAATTCTACTGACGGTAAGTACTGAATCCATCTCTTCGGTTCCCGACAGCAGTAAGCCCTAAGCATATCCTCAATGATTTGATTTACTCGCTCTGTTTGTCCATCTGTTTGGGGATGGTAGGCAGTGCTAAAACAGAGTTGAGTTCCAATAGCTTCAAAGATAGCTCTCCAAAATTGTGAAGTGAAGAGAGAGTCTCGATCGCTAATGATCCTTCTAGGTAACCCATGTAGCTTGAATATTTCTTTGATAAACACTCTTGCAATGTCGGAGGCTTTATAGTTTGTCTTTACTGGAATCAGGTGTGCAACCTTAGTAAGCATGTCAACTACAACCATAATGGAGTTGTATCCTCCTTGGACTTGGGGTAAGCCCACCACAAAATCCATACTGATGAATTCCCATTTCATTTGGGGAATGTCAAGTGGTTGTAATTTTCCTGGCATCATGACATGTTCAGCCTTGATACGTTGGCAAGACAAACATTCAGTGACATATTTGAGAACGTCACCTTCGAGTCTCTCCCAATGATAGCTCTTCCTAACTGCATTAAGAGTTTTTGCATAGCCAGGATGTCCCGCGAAAGGGGAATCATGAGCTTCCCATAATATCTTCTGCTTAAGTGACTGGCTTGTTGGTATACATAACCTTGTTCTGTAATAATAGACAAGTCCATTATCAGTGGGAAATTCCCGATACTTAGCTTGTGACTTCAGATTCTGCTCTTTGGTAGCTATTTCTTTTATCATGGTTTGGTAGGCCAAATCATGGCTTGCTTCTTCTTTAGCTAGTTCGAGTATAGGGTTGCTTGGCATAGATACCTTTGTAGCCAGAGATCTGGCCGTTGATGGATTCTGCAAGATTAGGGAGTTTAGGAATGCCTTGCGACTGAGTGCATCGGCAACTACATTCTCTTTCCCCGGTCGATACTCGATTTCAAAATCATACTCCTCCAATACTTCGATCCATCGACGTTGCCTCATGTTGAGCTCGTTCTGGGTAAAAATCCATTTGAGACTCTTATGATCTGTTACTAGAGTAAACTTGTTACCCAACAGGTAGTGTCTCCAAAGCTTTAGAGCATGGATGACAGCTAATAACTCCAGATCATGCGTGGCATAATTCTTTTCATGATTCTTCAATTTCCTTGAAGAGTATGCTACTGGATGACCTTCCTGCATGAGTACACACCCCAAGGCAAGAATGCTGGCATCAGTTACTACCTCGAACTCCTTATTGAGGTCGGGAAGTTTCAGAATAGGTGCTGATGCCAAACATTGCTTCAATTGGTCGAAGCTATTTTGCTCGGGAGTTGACCATGTAACAGAAGTCTGCTTCTTTAGTAAGTCGGTAAGAGGTGCTGCAATCAAAGCACAGTTTTTGATAAAGACCCTATACCATCCTGTCTAGCCAAGAAAACTGCGTATTTCTTTAACGGATACTGGTATTGGCCATTCAAGCACATCTCTGACTTTGGCTGGGTCTACTGATATTCCTTCTGATGATACTATGAATCCTAGATATTCAATCTGACGTTTGAAGAATGCACACTTCTTCATTTTTGCATACAGCTTATGAGACCTCATTGTCTCAAGGACAATCCGTAGTTGAGGTTCATGATCTTCTTCCTGTTTAGAATAGACTAAAATATCATCGAAGAAGACAAGCACGAAATCATCAAGATATGGTCTAAAGATATCCTTTATTAACCTATTGAATGTGGCAGGCACATTCGTAAGCCCTAATCCAGTAGTTGCTTGAGTTGTTCCTTCAACTCAATTGCTTCCGATATAGACATTCTATAGGGTCTCTTCGCAATTGGCACAGCTCCTATTACTAGCTTGATCTCATGATCTACTTCACTTTGAAGCGAGAGTTCTGTTAACTCTTCAGAAGCTACGTCCACGTATCCCTTCAGCCAAGTGACCAAATCACTTTACTTCTTTATCAATATTCATAGTCAAGACAATCGGAAAAAAAAAGTTTTATTCCATTCATATCAGCATAGCCCTTTCGAGGTACAATTATTTCTTGGGGCGATGGAACAAGTTAATACATTAATTCGAGGAGAATAAGATATTATTGCATTCAGCTACAGGAACTGAGTAGTAGTACGGATTGGGGTCATCGATTTTCAGGAATCGATAGTTCATTGGAAGATTAGGGTATCTTTTCCTTTGATATCCCTTCTTCTCATGACGTCCCAAAACCTTGATTCGGTCGGCAGGGATTCTTTGAATCACTTCCCCGTACACATACTTATTCTGGTTAACCCTTCGACCTCCGACCTGTAGGGTCGCGTTTGCATGAGCCTCAACAAAGACGAACAGCTTTACGATCTTCAAACCCTCCATCCACTTGATTCTCTTCAAGTTAATTTGAAGGTACACAGGTTGATAGGCAGTTATGTAATAGATCCCTAAAACACCCATCCATCTCCATTCCACGTACACAGGTGATGGATTGTAAATGCGGTCTAGGATGTTCATCATTTCAATTCTCTGCCTATAATGCGGAGAATGCATTGCCGTCATAAACATGATCCGGAACACCAAAAACTTGTTCCACGCCTCGTAATTCTGCAAGACAGTATTGAAGGTAAGGAAATGTTTGGACAGCAACAATTTCTTTGCTTCATTTTTAATGAAATCTCATGAAAACAATTCCATTGTTGGTCGGCTCTGATACCAACTGTAACGTGTCCACTAGAATCCTCTAGGACACGTCTTGGCAGTCCATCGGAAGGCTGTCTAGAGAACTCCGCCCGGCACTCCCATGGAATGTTACGGGCTTTGTAATCTAGGTCTTTCCGCGTCTGCCACGTAGCGGAAGTGTCCTGGCCGTTTCCCACTTAGGATCGACCGGAATTAAGGTTTTCTAGTTTGGTCATTGGCTAGCAGCAACTAGCGTCAGACCCGAGCGAACTACTTTACGCAGAAACGCCAGGTCCGAAGCGGATTCACGCTGCACTTGGTTCAAGGAGAATGGGAAACGAGAGGGATGCAAGGCTCGACCCTCTGCCATAAGGCATAGTCCCATTCCGTTCCCCTAAAACAGCGTGAATTGGGTAATAGTTAATTCTAAGTCATCGTTCTCGTTACTTGTTTTGGAGATGACGATCATCCTCTGTTTGCCGAAGACTTTGAGAAAAGTTCCCGGCTGACCGGGACCACCCATCCATAGGACGGACCCATGGTCCATCCTCCGCACTTTCCTCGGTTTGTTTTAGTTATGTAATTACCTACCACATTAGTTTGACATATAAAAAACAGCTTCTTTGATTAACCCTGTTATGCACTGGTTCCTTCACGTAATCTTATCACAGGACATAAAGAAAAACAATGCCAAACAACTTCTGTATTATCATTTTATCCTTTTATCTTTGAAATACAAGGAGTTCCGCCCGTAGGCTTTTCATAATCCGCCCGAAGGCTATCCAGTAATCCACCAGGGATCACTAATCCAAGTTTCCGCCCGTAGACTAGTATGCGGGCCTCGAGATCCAATCCCGAGTCACGTTAGCCTCTTGTGCAGGGCCCGGAAGGCGAGGGATTTACGGCCAGAGCCCCCTCTGGCACCCAAGCGTCCTCCTGCTCCAAGTAGAACTCAACGGAGAGACCTCTCACGGCGGGTTCGGTCCACGTTCCCGGTGCGGTTAACAACCCCCTTGGTTAGGGTCAGGCAGGCAGTCGGGGGTAACTGAAGCTGCCTCTCCCTTCAGGCCTTCAACCTGAAGTATTTAGATATCTTTTCATCCTTTAGTTCATTGAGCAAACAATGCAAACAGTGCTTTCTAAACTGTTACAAGCACAATCAATTCCAATGGTCGTTTAGCTGGCAAACTGTTAAGGAGCGACTCCTTTTCTCCGAATGCAACCCGCATTCGATCCGGAACCAATTGCAACTTGGCAAGATTCCTATCATTCTTGGGTTAGGGTCATACCCTACCAATACTTTAGGTTTTGTTATGGTAGATTCCAGCGACCATATCGCTTCAATCTATTGATTGGTCAATTGCTTCCAGGCAAATACCTAACTTTCCTTTTCCTTAGCAACTATTTCCCAGGAAAGGTGATGTAACAGGATGATTACTCGTCCTTTTGTAGGTTATCTTAGCGCAATAACTTGCCAACATCATTTCCAAGAAATGACAAAACTCTCTTGTGGACAAATCTCAAGTCTATGCGACGTGGCAACTTTTTGTACATGTGTTGTATCTCTTCCACGGGATCATTTCACCCATTGAATGGCGTATTCAGGTTACGGAATTAACTTCAGGCGAGTAGCAGGGTTTAGGGTGTCTTCTTACCCAACCTATTCCTAACTATATTGGTCCACGGTCCTAGGACTTTCCAACCCAGTCGGAGTTTCATCATTTGAACGAATGATCCTTAGGATAAAACCTTAGATCATTTTATGCATGAGCATCCAATTGATTCGACATCTCGTGAATGTGTGTAAGGTCTTTGGGTTTGCGGGTTTTGACTTGGCAACCAGTGTAAAACTAGGTCGAATTCTTATTGCACTAAACCCTAGTTAGCACTTGAGATACCTATCATATCGACCCAACCATGTCCATAAGAATCCTTGTGGTTTAGGTGACTTAGTCAACTCAATATACTTGTCTTGCGTCACGGATGAACCTTTCCTAAAGGTAATAAACTAGATCTAGTGGAGATTAATAGTTACAATTAAACCAATACGTGTAAACATGCGATTCACTGCTTCTACGCATCACATGGTTCACAATAACCCTATCCTTCCTTGCTAAGGTAAAAATGCCTGATAACCTGGACACTAACTTTCCTAGGTCCTACTAGGACTTACATCAAATAGTCAGGCCTACAACCTTATTGTCTATACTTAAAATCTTATGCTTTGTCTCCTAAATGCGGCTCCTAATGAATGACATTTTTGCATGATGACTATGCAATACGCAACGTTCTCCTAGCTACAATGAAGTTCATACAAAACTACAGCTAGTGATAATTTATTCCATTTTACATGCCACTTGCAAGCCCATAAGATAATTTCCGTACTCTCTTCTATTTCTTTTCGGATAATATCTTATGGGTGTTAACTTTTCCTCATGAAATCATTACGAGGAGGATGTTGCCTAACATGCGGCACATACTTATTCCTACCATGTCTAAGAAGAAAAAATGCACTTATAAATTCCATTTCTTTGCCTAAGTAATATATGTTTAGACTCATTACTTTGATAACGTACCAAAATAGCATCATGCAGCTAGTCTCCTAAGGCGGGCAACCCGTTTCAATTTCATGGCATGCTTCAACCTTGCCTATCGTTTCAAGAGATACTTTATCAAATGTCTTTTTACCACTGCCACATGCATTAAAAATAAGCATAAAAATGCATTCTTCCCTATGGAACTAAGCGCACCTAATCATTTCTTTAAGCGAAAATAAACTTGAAAGAACCTGGACTTGTGGGCTCGGGGAGATATCCACTTGTATGCTCGGAGATGAACCTTCCGCAGGCGCACCTTGTGATCTTTTTGGGGCCATCGTGGGCGTGGTCTCGGCTTCTGGTTAGTCTTTGCGATCTACGAATTGACTTGCCTTGGCATGCAACCTCCCGACCTTTGCCTTTTTCCCTCGTACGCAGGAGATTCCTTTACGAGATTTCGGATAAATGGTGCTTGCGGAAGAGGGCTTTATGAGTTCTTTAGGGAAAACCCGGGTTGGCACGGAATTGATTCACGGATGGCTTGTGGGCTTTGAAGTCTTTTTGCGAAAAGCCTTTTACGAAGGGTCTTGTGGGAGGTCTTTATGGGCTTCACCTTCTCCTCTTCAAAGTCCCGGGGAGGGGGGTATGAACGGGTCTATGGGGATGTAGTGGGAAGGGGGACTTAAGGAAGCCCCCCCCTTAGAAGCTTCTTAAGAAGCTTCTAGTCGTCAGCAGCACGTCGATGGGGGGGGAAGGGGTCGTGATCCAGGCGGGCGGCGGACTGGCGGACTGCAGCGCGGCGACCTCCTACAGCACGGCGACCTCCTGCTGCAGCACGGCGACCTCCTCCTACAGCCGGCCTCTGTCTGCACGGTCCTCCCCTCTAGCCTCCCCCCCTCTAGCTAGGGGGTGTTTATATAGGCATGGGGGGGGAAAAGGCCTCCACCACGTGGAGGACTCATGGCCTTCCCTCCTCATGCATTCCCTACTCACTCTTCCTTAGGCCATACCTCCCCACACTCCCTCTCCTCCAGCCATGCATCGGCTGGGGGAAGGGATAATTAAAAAAATTTGCCTAAAATTTATCCAATTGTCCCTTCAAAAAGGGTGTTCCCTCGCGACTTTTACGGTCCTCAACCCCAGCCTCTAATTCACAATGTGGAGGCTACATTTTTGGAGCGTGAATGGTATGGATTATGCTCACAGTAATACGATGTAGGGGATAACCTTGCACAGGGTTTACACGGCGTGCGGGAAGTTAATATTTACGGTACGCAGTGCGCGGAAATATTACATTCTCTCCCCCTTAGAAGAATCGAGATGTCCTCATCTCGAGATAAACTGGGGATATTGAAGATTGAGAGAGCTTTCATCCATCCAGGTAGCATCCTCTTCGGGATAATCTTTCCACCGGACGAGGCATTCTTTCAAGGTTCTAGATCTCAATTGTCTCTCCCTGACATCTAAAATCTTTTCCGGTCTTAGTTCAAGGACTCCTTGACTAGGCATTACAATTTGTTGGTCATCAAGTACATGATTTGGGTTGGGTACATATTTTTTTAAGAGACTAATATGGAACACATTGTGAACCTTTAGGTTATCAGGAAGTTGCAATTTATAAGCATTGGGTCCCAGGCATTTGAGGATTTTATACGGTCCACAATACCTTGGACTTAGCTTCTTGCATTCACCTAGAGATAGAGGACTCTTTTTCGGCCGTACACGAATGAAGACCATGTCTCCTTCTCCGAAGACCCTCTCTTGGCGTTTCAAATCCGCATATGCCTTTTGTCTATCTTTGGCTGCTTGTATATCTTGTCTTATTGACCTTATTTGGTCATCCATGTCCTCCAACATTTGTCTTGAAGCTTCCACCCTTAGGGTAGGATCAGAAAAATTTAGGGGACTTCGACAATCATGACCATACAATGCCTGGAAAGGGGTCATTTGAATGCTCTGCTGGTAAGAAGCGTTGTAGGCAAATTCTACTGACGGTAAGTACTGAATCCATCTCTTCGGTTCCCGACAGCAGTAAGCCCTAAGCATATCCTCAATGATTTGATTTACTCGCTCTGTTTGTCCATCTGTTTGGGGATGGTAGGCAGTGCTAAAACAGAGTTGAGTTCCAATAGCTTCAAAGATAGCTCTCCAAAATTGTGAAGTGAAGAGAGAGTCTCGATCGCTAATGATCCTTCTAGGTAACCCATGTAGCTTGAATATTTCTTTGATAAACACTCTTGCAATGTCGGAGGCTTTATAGTTTGTCTTTACTGGAATCAGGTGTGCAACCTTAGTAAGCATGTCAACTACAACCATAATGGAGTTGTATCCTCCTTGGACTTGGGGTAAGCCCACCACAAAATCCATACTGATGAATTCCCATTTCATTTGGGGAATGTCAAGTGGTTGTAATTTTCCTGGCATCATGACATGTTCAGCCTTGATACGTTGGCAAGACAAACATTCAGTGACATATTTGAGAACGTCACCTTCGAGTCTCTCCCAATGATAGCTCTTCCTAACTGCATTAAGAGTTTTTGCATAGCCAGGATGTCCCGCGAAAGGGGAATCATGAGCTTCCCATAATATCTTCTGCTTAAGTGACTGGCTTGTTGGTATACATAACCTTGTTCTGTAATAGACAAGTCCATTATCAGTGGGAAATTCCCGATACTTAGCTTGTGACTTCAGATTCTGCTCTTTGGTAGCTATTTCTTTTATCATGGTTTGGTAGGCCAAATCATGGCTTGCTTCTTCTTTAGCTAGTTCGAGTATAGGGTTGCTTGGCATAGATACCTTTGTAGCCAGAGATCTGGCCGTTGATGGATTCTGCAAGATTAGGGAGTTTAGGAATGCCTTGCGACTGAGTGCATCGGCAACTACATTCTCTTTCCCCGGTCGATACTCGATTTCAAAATCATACTCCTCCAATACTTCGATCCATCGACGTTGCCTCATGTTGAGCTCGTTCTGGGTAAAAATCCATTTGAGACTCTTATGATCTGTTACTAGAGTAAACTTGTTACCCAACAGGTAGTGTCTCCAAAGCTTTAGAGCATGGATGACAGCTAATAACTCCAGATCATGCGTGGCATAATTCTTTTCATGATTCTTCAATTTCCTTGAAGAGTATGCTACTGGATGACCTTCCTGCATGAGTACACACCCCAAGGCAAGAATGCTGGCATCAGTTACTACCTCGAACTCCTTATTGAGGTCGGGAAGTTTCAGAATAGGTGCTGATGCCAAACATTGCTTCAATTGGTCGAAGCTATTTTGCTCGGGAGTTGACCATGTAACAGAAGTCTGCTTCTTTAGTAAGTCGGTAAGAGGTGCTGCAATCAAAGCACAGTTTTTGATAAAGACCCTATACCATCCTGTCTAGCCAAGAAAACTGCGTATTTCTTTAACGGATACTGGTATTGGCCATTCAAGCACATCTCTGACTTTGGCTGGGTCTACTGATATTCCTTCTGATGATACTATGAATCCTAGATATTCAATCTGACGTTTGAAGAATGCACACTTCTTCATTTTTGCATACAGCTTATGAGACCTCATTGTCTCAAGGACAATCCGTAGTTGAGGTTCATGATCTTCTTCCTGTTTAGAATAGACTAAAATATCATCGAAGAAGACAAGCACGAAATCATCAAGATATGGTCTAAAGATATCCTTTATTAACCTATTGAATGTGGCAGGCACATTCGTAAGCCCTAATCCAGTAGTTGCTTGAGTTGTTCCTTCAACTCAATTGCTTCCGATATAGACATTCTATAGGGTCTCTTCGCAATTGGCACAGCTCCTATTACTAGCTTGATCTCATGATCTACTTCACTTTGAAGCGAGAGTTCTGTTAACTCTTCAGAAGCTACGTCCACGTATCCCTTCAGCCAAGTGACCAAATCACTTTACTTCTTTATCAATATTCATAGTCAAGACAATCGGAAAAAAAAAGTTTTATTCCATTCATATCAGCATAGCCCTTTCGAGGTACAATTATTTCTTGGGGCGATGGAACAAGTTAATACATTAATTCGAGGAGAATAAGATATTATTGCATTCAGCTACAGGAACTGAGTAGTAGTACGGATTGGGGTCATCGATTTTCAGGAATCGATAGTTCATTGGAAGATTAGGGTATCTTTTCCTTTGATATCCCTTCTTCTCATGACGTCCCAAAACCTTGATTCGGTCGGCAGGGATTCTTTGAATCACTTCCCCGTACACATACTTATTCTGGTTAACCCTTCGACCTCCGACCTGTAGGGTCGCGTTTGCATGAGC
Organism: Lygodium microphyllum; assembly: GCF_053477565.2. Classification (NCBI taxonomy): domain Eukaryota; kingdom Viridiplantae; phylum Streptophyta; class Polypodiopsida; order Schizaeales; family Lygodiaceae; genus Lygodium; species Lygodium microphyllum. Next base: position 162,547 of record NW_028229558.1, on the reverse strand, counting down.
CTCAACAAAGACGAACAGCTTTACGATCTTCAAACCCTCCATCCACTTGATTCTCTTCAAGTTAATTTGAAGGTACACAGGTTGATAGGCAGTTATGTAATAGATCCCTAAAACACCCATCCATCTCCATTCCACGTACACAGGTGATGGATTGTAAATGCGGTCTAGGATGTTCATCATTTCAATTCTCTGCCTATAATGCGGAGAATGCATTGCCGTCATAAACATGATCCGGAACACCAAAAACTTGTTCCACGCCTCGTAATTCTGCAAGACAGTATTGAAGGTAAGGAAATGTTTGGACAGCAACAATTTCTTTGCTTCATTTTTAATGAAATCTCATGAAAACAATTCCATTGTTGGTCGGCTCTGATACCAACTGTAACGTGTCCACTAGAATCCTCTAGGACACGTCTTGGCAGTCCATCGGAAGGCTGTCTAGAGAACTCCGCCCGGCACTCCCATGGAATGTTACGGGCTTTGTAATCTAGGTCTTTCCGCGTCTGCCACGTAGCGGAAGTGTCCTGGCCGTTTCCCACTTAGGATCGACCGGAATTAAGGTTTTCTAGTTTGGTCATTGGCTAGCAGCAACTAGCGTCAGACCCGAGCGAACTACTTTACGCAGAAACGCCAGGTCCGAAGCGGATTCACGCTGCACTTGGTTCAAGGAGAATGGGAAACGAGAGGGATGCAAGGCTCGACCCTCTGCCATAAGGCATAGTCCCATTCCGTTCCCCTAAAACAGCGTGAATTGGGTAATAGTTAATTCTAAGTCATCGTTCTCGTTACTTGTTTTGGAGATGACGATCATCCTCTGTTTGCCGAAGACTTTGAGAAAAGTTCCCGGCTGACCGGGACCACCCATCCATAGGACGGACCCATGGTCCATCCTCCGCACTTTCCTCGGTTTGTTTTAGTTATGTAATTACCTACCACATTAGTTTGACATATAAAAAACAGCTTCTTTGATTAACCCTGTTATGCACTGGTTCCTTCACGTAATCTTATCACAGGACATAAAGAAAAACAATGCCAAACAACTTCTGTATTATCATTTTATCCTTTTATCTTTGAAATACAAGGAGTTCCGCCCGTAGGCTTTTCATAATCCGCCCGAAGGCTATCCAGTAATCCACCAGGGATCACTAATCCAAGTTTCCGCCCGTAGACTAGTATGCGGGCCTCGAGATCCAATCCCGAGTCACGTTAGCCTCTTGTGCAGGGCCCGGAAGGCGAGGGATTTACGGCCAGAGCCCCCTCTGGCACCCAAGCGTCCTCCTGCTCCAAGTAGAACTCAACGGAGAGACCTCTCACGGCGGGTTCGGTCCACGTTCCCGGTGCGGTTAACAACCCCCTTGGTTAGGGTCAGGCAGGCAGTCGGGGGTAACTGAAGCTGCCTCTCCCTTCAGGCCTTCAACCTGAAGTATTTAGATATCTTTTCATCCTTTAGTTCATTGAGCAAACAATGCAAACAGTGCTTTCTAAACTGTTACAAGCACAATCAATTCCAATGGTCGTTTAGCTGGCAAACTGTTAAGGAGCGACTCCTTTTCTCCGAATGCAACCCGCATTCGATCCGGAACCAATTGCAACTTGGCAAGATTCCTATCATTCTTGGGTTAGGGTCATACCCTACCAATACTTTAGGTTTTGTTATGGTAGATTCCAGCGACCATATCGCTTCAATCTATTGATTGGTCAATTGCTTCCAGGCAAATACCTAACTTTCCTTTTCCTTAGCAACTATTTCCCAGGAAAGGTGATGTAACAGGATGATTACTCGTCCTTTTGTAGGTTATCTTAGCGCAATAACTTGCCAACATCATTTCCAAGAAATGACAAAACTCTCTTGTGGACAAATCTCAAGTCTATGCGACGTGGCAACTTTTTGTACATGTGTTGTATCTCTTCCACGGGATCATTTCACCCATTGAATGGCGTATTCAGGTTACGGAATTAACTTCAGGCGAGTAGCAGGGTTTAGGGTGTCTTCTTACCCAACCTATTCCTAACTATATTGGTCCACGGTCCTAGGACTTTCCAACCCAGTCGGAGTTTCATCATTTGAACGAATGATCCTTAGGATAAAACCTTAGATCATTTTATGCATGAGCATCCAATTGATTCGACATCTCGTGAATGTGTGTAAGGTCTTTGGGTTTGCGGGTTTTGACTTGGCAACCAGTGTAAAACTAGGTCGAATTCTTATTGCACTAAACCCTAGTTAGCACTTGAGATACCTATCATATCGACCCAACCATGTCCATAAGAATCCTTGTGGTTTAGGTGACTTAGTCAACTCAATATACTTGTCTTGCGTCACGGATGAACCTTTCCTAAAGGTAATAAACTAGATCTAGTGGAGATTAATAGTTACAATTAAACCAATACGTGTAAACATGCGATTCACTGCTTCTACGCATCACATGGTTCACAATAACCCTATCCTTCCTTGCTAAGGTAAAAATGCCTGATAACCTGGACACTAACTTTCCTAGGTCCTACTAGGACTTACATCAAATAGTCAGGCCTACAACCTTATTGTCTATACTTAAAATCTTATGCTTTGTCTCCTAAATGCGGCTCCTAATGAATGACATTTTTGCATGATGACTATGCAATACGCAACGTTCTCCTAGCTACAATGAAGTTCATACAAAACTACAGCTAGTGATAATTTATTCCATTTTACATGCCACTTGCAAGCCCATAAGATAATTTCCGTACTCTCTTCTATTTCTTTTCGGATAATATCTTATGGGTGTTAACTTTTCCTCATGAAATCATTACGAGGAGGATGTTGCCTAACATGCGGCACATACTTATTCCTACCATGTCTAAGAAGAAAAAATGCACTTATAAATTCCATTTCTTTGCCTAAGTAATATATGTTTAGACTCATTACTTTGATAACGTACCAAAATAGCATCATGCAGCTAGTCTCCTAAGGCGGGCAACCCGTTTCAATTTCATGGCATGCTTCAACCTTGCCTATCGTTTCAAGAGATACTTTATCAAATGTCTTTTTACCACTGCCACATGCATTAAAAATAAGCATAAAAATGCATTCTTCCCTATGGAACTAAGCGCACCTAATCATTTCTTTAAGCGAAAATAAACTTGAAAGAACCTGGACTTGTGGGCTCGGGGAGATATCCACTTGTATGCTCGGAGATGAACCTTCCGCAGGCGCACCTTGTGATCTTTTTGGGGCCATCGTGGGCGTGGTCTCGGCTTCTGGTTAGTCTTTGCGATCTACGAATTGACTTGCCTTGGCATGCAACCTCCCGACCTTTGCCTTTTTCCCTCGTACGCAGGAGATTCCTTTACGAGATTTCGGATAAATGGTGCTTGCGGAAGAGGGCTTTATGAGTTCTTTAGGGAAAACCCGGGTTGGCACGGAATTGATTCACGGATGGCTTGTGGGCTTTGAAGTCTTTTTGCGAAAAGCCTTTTACGAAGGGTCTTGTGGGAGGTCTTTATGGGCTTCACCTTCTCCTCTTCAAAGTCCCGGGGAGGGGGGTATGAACGGGTCTATGGGGATGTAGTGGGAAGGGGGACTTAAGGAAGCCCCCCCCTTAGAAGCTTCTTAAGAAGCTTCTAGTCGTCAGCAGCACGTCGATGGGGGGGGAAGGGGTCGTGATCCAGGCGGGCGGCGGACTGGCGGACTGCAGCGCGGCGACCTCCTACAGCACGGCGACCTCCTGCTGCAGCACGGCGACCTCCTCCTACAGCCGGCCTCTGTCTGCACGGTCCTCCCCTCTAGCCTCCCCCCCTCTAGCTAGGGGGTGTTTATATAGGCATGGGGGGGGAAAAGGCCTCCACCACGTGGAGGACTCATGGCCTTCCCTCCTCATGCATTCCCTACTCACTCTTCCTTAGGCCATACCTCCCCACACTCCCTCTCCTCCAGCCATGCATCGGCTGGGGGAAGGGATAATTAAAAAAATTTGCCTAAAATTTATCCAATTGTCCCTTCAAAAAGGGTGTTCCCTCGCGACTTTTACGGTCCTCAACCCCAGCCTCTAATTCACAATGTGGAGGCTACATTTTTGGAGCGTGAATGGTATGGATTATGCTCACAGTAATACGATGTAGGGGATAACCTTGCACAGGGTTTACACGGCGTGCGGGAAGTTAATATTTACGGTACGCAGTGCGCGGAAATATTACATTCTCTCCCCCTTAGAAGAATCGAGATGTCCTCATCTCGAGATAAACTGGGGATATTGAAGATTGAGAGAGCTTTCATCCATCCAGGTAGCATCCTCTTCGGGATAATCTTTCCACCGGACGAGGCATTCTTTCAAGGTTCTAGATCTCAATTGTCTCTCCCTGACATCTAAAATCTTTTCCGGTCTTAGTTCAAGGACTCCTTGACTAGGCATTACAATTTGTTGGTCATCAAGTACATGATTTGGGTTGGGTACATATTTTTTTAAGAGACTAATATGGAACACATTGTGAACCTTTAGGTTATCAGGAAGTTGCAATTTATAAGCATTGGGTCCCAGGCATTTGAGGATTTTATACGGTCCACAATACCTTGGACTTAGCTTCTTGCATTCACCTAGAGATAGAGGACTCTTTTTCGGCCGTACACGAATGAAGACCATGTCTCCTTCTCCGAAGACCCTCTCTTGGCGTTTCAAATCCGCATATGCCTTTTGTCTATCTTTGGCTGCTTGTATATCTTGTCTTATTGACCTTATTTGGTCATCCATGTCCTCCAACATTTGTCTTGAAGCTTCCACCCTTAGGGTAGGATCAGAAAAATTTAGGGGACTTCGACAATCATGACCATACAATGCCTGGAAAGGGGTCATTTGAATGCTCTGCTGGTAAGAAGCGTTGTAGGCAAATTCTACTGACGGTAAGTACTGAATCCATCTCTTCGGTTCCCGACAGCAGTAAGCCCTAAGCATATCCTCAATGATTTGATTTACTCGCTCTGTTTGTCCATCTGTTTGGGGATGGTAGGCAGTGCTAAAACAGAGTTGAGTTCCAATAGCTTCAAAGATAGCTCTCCAAAATTGTGAAGTGAAGAGAGAGTCTCGATCGCTAATGATCCTTCTAGGTAACCCATGTAGCTTGAATATTTCTTTGATAAACACTCTTGCAATGTCGGAGGCTTTATAGTTTGTCTTTACTGGAATCAGGTGTGCAACCTTAGTAAGCATGTCAACTACAACCATAATGGAGTTGTATCCTCCTTGGACTTGGGGTAAGCCCACCACAAAATCCATACTGATGAATTCCCATTTCATTTGGGGAATGTCAAGTGGTTGTAATTTTCCTGGCATCATGACATGTTCAGCCTTGATACGTTGGCAAGACAAACATTCAGTGACATATTTGAGAACGTCACCTTCGAGTCTCTCCCAATGATAGCTCTTCCTAACTGCATTAAGAGTTTTTGCATAGCCAGGATGTCCCGCGAAAGGGGAATCATGAGCTTCCCATAATATCTTCTGCTTAAGTGACTGGCTTGTTGGTATACATAACCTTGTTCTGTAATAGACAAGTCCATTATCAGTGGGAAATTCCCGATACTTAGCTTGTGACTTCAGATTCTGCTCTTTGGTAGCTATTTCTTTTATCATGGTTTGGTAGGCCAAATCATGGCTTGCTTCTTCTTTAGCTAGTTCGAGTATAGGGTTGCTTGGCATAGATACCTTTGTAGCCAGAGATCTGGCCGTTGATGGATTCTGCAAGATTAGGGAGTTTAGGAATGCCTTGCGACTGAGTGCATCGGCAACTACATTCTCTTTCCCCGGTCGATACTCGATTTCAAAATCATACTCCTCCAATACTTCGATCCATCGACGTTGCCTCATGTTGAGCTCGTTCTGGGTAAAAATCCATTTGAGACTCTTATGATCTGTTACTAGAGTAAACTTGTTACCCAACAGGTAGTGTCTCCAAAGCTTTAGAGCATGGATGACAGCTAATAACTCCAGATCATGCGTGGCATAATTCTTTTCATGATTCTTCAATTTCCTTGAAGAGTATGCTACTGGATGACCTTCCTGCATGAGTACACACCCCAAGGCAAGAATGCTGGCATCAGTTACTACCTCGAACTCCTTATTGAGGTCGGGAAGTTTCAGAATAGGTGCTGATGCCAAACATTGCTTCAATTGGTCGAAGCTATTTTGCTCGGGAGTTGACCATGTAACAGAAGTCTGCTTCTTTAGTAAGTCGGTAAGAGGTGCTGCAATCAAAGCACAGTTTTTGATAAAGACCCTATACCATCCTGTCTAGCCAAGAAAACTGCGTATTTCTTTAACGGATACTGGTATTGGCCATTCAAGCACATCTCTGACTTTGGCTGGGTCTACTGATATTCCTTCTGATGATACTATGAATCCTAGATATTCAATCTGACGTTTGAAGAATGCACACTTCTTCATTTTTGCATACAGCTTATGAGACCTCATTGTCTCAAGGACAATCCGTAGTTGAGGTTCATGATCTTCTTCCTGTTTAGAATAGACTAAAATATCATCGAAGAAGACAAGCACGAAATCATCAAGATATGGTCTAAAGATATCCTTTATTAACCTATTGAATGTGGCAGGCACATTCGTAAGCCCTAATCCAGTAGTTGCTTGAGTTGTTCCTTCAACTCAATTGCTTCCGATATAGACATTCTATAGGGTCTCTTCGCAATTGGCACAGCTCCTATTACTAGCTTGATCTCATGATCTACTTCACTTTGAAGCGAGAGTTCTGTTAACTCTTCAGAAGCTACGTCCACGTATCCCTTCAGCCAAGTGACCAAATCACTTTACTTCTTTATCAATATTCATAGTCAAGACAATCGGAAAAAAAAAGTTTTATTCCATTCATATCAGCATAGCCCTTTCGAGGTACAATTATTTCTTGGGGCGATGGAACAAGTTAATACATTAATTCGAGGAGAATAAGATATTATTGCATTCAGCTACAGGAACTGAGTAGTAGTACGGATTGGGGTCATCGATTTTCAGGAATCGATAGTTCATTGGAAGATTAGGGTATCTTTTCCTTTGATATCCCTTCTTCTCATGACGTCCCAAAACCTTGATTCGGTCGGCAGGGATTCTTTGAATCACTTCCCCGTACACATACTTATTCTGGTTAACCCTTCGACCTCCGACCTGTAGGGTCGCGTTTGCATGAGCCTCAACAAAGACGAACAGCTTTACGATCTTCAAACCCTCCATCCACTTGATTCTCTTCAAGTTAATTTGAAGGTACACAGGTTGATAGGCAGTTATGTAATAGATCCCTAAAACACCCATCCATCTCCATTCCACGTACACAGGTGATGGATTGTAAATGCGGTCTAGGATGTTCATCATTTCAATTCTCTGCCTATAATGCGGAGAATGCATTGCCGTCATAAACATGATCCGGAACACCAAAAACTTGTTCCACGCCTCGTAATTCTGCAAGACAGTATTGAAGGTAAGGAAATGTTTGGACAGCAACAATTTCTTTGCTTCATTTTTAATGAAATCTCATGAAAACAATTCCATTGTTGGTCGGCTCTGATACCAACTGTAACGTGTCCACTAGAATCCTCTAGGACACGTCTTGGCAGTCCATCGGAAGGCTGTCTAGAGAACTCCGCCCGGCACTCCCATGGAATGTTACGGGCTTTGTAATCTAGGTCTTTCCGCGTCTGCCACGTAGCGGAAGTGTCCTGGCCGTTTCCCACTTAGGATCGACCGGAATTAAGGTTTTCTAGTTTGGTCATTGGCTAGCAGCAACTAGCGTCAGACCCGAGCGAACTACTTTACGCAGAAACGCCAGGTCCGAAGCGGATTCACGCTGCACTTGGTTCAAGGAGAATGGGAAACGAGAGGGATGCAAGGCTCGACCCTCTGCCATAAGGCATAGTCCCATTCCGTTCCCCTAAAACAGCGTGAATTGGGTAATAGTTAATTCTAAGTCATCGTTCTCGTTACTTGTTTTGGAGATGACGATCATCCTCTGTTTGCCGAAGACTTTGAGAAAAGTTCCCGGCTGACCGGGACCACCCATCCATAGGACGGACCCATGGTCCATCCTCCGCACTTTCCTCGGTTTGTTTTAGTTATGTAATTACCTACCACATTAGTTTGACATATAAAAAACAGCTTCTTTGATTAACCCTGTTATGCACTGGTTCCTTCACGTAATCTTATCACAGGACATAAAGAAAAACAATGCCAAACAACTTCTGTATTATCATTTTATCCTTTTATCTTTGAAATACAAGGAGTTCCGCCCGTAGGCTTTTCATAATCCGCCCGAAGGCTATCCAGTAATCCACCAGGGATCACTAATCCAAGTTTCCGCCCGTAGACTAGTATGCGGGCCTCGAGATCCAATCCCGAGTCACGTTAGCCTCTTGTGCAGGGCCCGGAAGGCGAGGGATTTACGGCCAGAGCCCCCTCTGGCACCCAAGCGTCCTCCTGCTCCAAGTAGAACTCAACGGAGAGACCTCTCACGGCGGGTTCGGTCCACGTTCCCGGTGCGGTTAACAACCCCCTTGGTTAGGGTCAGGCAGGCAGTCGGGGGTAACTGAAGCTGCCTCTCCCTTCAGGCCTTCAACCTGAAGTATTTAGATATCTTTTCATCCTTTAGTTCATTGAGCAAACAATGCAAACAGTGCTTTCTAAACTGTTACAAGCACAATCAATTCCAATGGTCGTTTAGCTGGCAAACTGTTAAGGAGCGACTCCTTTTCTCCGAATGCAACCCGCATTCGATCCGGAACCAATTGCAACTTGGCAAGATTCCTATCATTCTTGGGTTAGGGTCATACCCTACCAATACTTTAGGTTTTGTTATGGTAGATTCCAGCGACCATATCGCTTCAATCTATTGATTGGTCAATTGCTTCCAGGCAAATACCTAACTTTCCTTTTCCTTAGCAACTATTTCCCAGGAAAGGTGATGTAACAGGATGATTACTCGTCCTTTTGTAGGTTATCTTAGCGCAATAACTTGCCAACATCATTTCCAAGAAATGACAAAACTCTCTTGTGGACAAATCTCAAGTCTATGCGACGTGGCAACTTTTTGTACATGTGTTGTATCTCTTCCACGGGATCATTTCACCCATTGAATGGCGTATTCAGGTTACGGAATTAACTTCAGGCGAGTAGCAGGGTTTAGGGTGTCTTCTTACCCAACCTATTCCTAACTATATTGGTCCACGGTCCTAGGACTTTCCAACCCAGTCGGAGTTTCATCATTTGAACGAATGATCCTTAGGATAAAACCTTAGATCATTTTATGCATGAGCATCCAATTGATTCGACATCTCGTGAATGTGTGTAAGGTCTTTGGGTTTGCGGGTTTTGACTTGGCAACCAGTGTAAAACTAGGTCGAATTCTTATTGCACTAAACCCTAGTTAGCACTTGAGATACCTATCATATCGACCCAACCATGTCCATAAGAATCCTTGTGGTTTAGGTGACTTAGTCAACTCAATATACTTGTCTTGCGTCACGGATGAACCTTTCCTAAAGGTAATAAACTAGATCTAGTGGAGATTAATAGTTACAATTAAACCAATACGTGTAAACATGCGATTCACTGCTTCTACGCATCACATGGTTCACAATAACCCTATCCTTCCTTGCTAAGGTAAAAATGCCTGATAACCTGGACACTAACTTTCCTAGGTCCTACTAGGACTTACATCAAATAGTCAGGCCTACAACCTTATTGTCTATACTTAAAATCTTATGCTTTGTCTCCTAAATGCGGCTCCTAATGAATGACATTTTTGCATGATGACTATGCAATACGCAACGTTCTCCTAGCTACAATGAAGTTCATACAAAACTACAGCTAGTGATAATTTATTCCATTTTACATGCCACTTGCAAGCCCATAAGATAATTTCCGTACTCTCTTCTATTTCTTTTCGGATAATATCTTATGGGTGTTAACTTTTCCTCATGAAATCATTACGAGGAGGATGTTGCCTAACATGCGGCACATACTTATTCCTACCATGTCTAAGAAGAAAAAATGCACTTATAAATTCCATTTCTTTGCCTAAGTAATATATGTTTAGACTCATTACTTTGATAACGTACCAAAATAGCATCATGCAGCTAGTCTCCTAAGGCGGGCAACCCGTTTCAATTTCATGGCATGCTTCAACCTTGCCTATCGTTTCAAGAGATACTTTATCAAATGTCTTTTTACCACTGCCACATGCATTAAAAATAAGCATAAAAATGCATTCTTCCCTATGGAACTAAGCGCACCTAATCATTTCTTTAAGCGAAAATAAACTTGAAAGAACCTGGACTTGTGGGCTCGGGGAGATATCCACTTGTATGCTCGGAGATGAACCTTCCGCAGGCGCACCTTGTGATCTTTTTGGGGCCATCGTGGGCGTGGTCTCGGCTTCTGGTTAGTCTTTGCGATCTACGAATTGACTTGCCTTGGCATGCAACCTCCCGACCTTTGCCTTTTTCCCTCGTACGCAGGAGATTCCTTTACGAGATTTCGGATAAATGGTGCTTGCGGAAGAGGGCTTTATGAGTTCTTTAGGGAAAACCCGGGTTGGCACGGAATTGATTCACGGATGGCTTGTGGGCTTTGAAGTCTTTTTGCGAAAAGCCTTTTACGAAGGGTCTTGTGGGAGGTCTTTATGGGCTTCACCTTCTCCTCTTCAAAGTCCCGGGGAGGGGGGTATGAACGGGTCTATGGGGATGTAGTGGGAAGGGGGACTTAAGGAAGCCCCCCCCTTAGAAGCTTCTTAAGAAGCTTCTAGTCGTCAGCAGCACGTCGATGGGGGGGGAAGGGGTCGTGATCCAGGCGGGCGGCGGACTGGCGGACTGCAGCGCGGCGACCTCCTACAGCACGGCGACCTCCTGCTGCAGCACGGCGACCTCCTCCTACAGCCGGCCTCTGTCTGCACGGTCCTCCCCTCTAGCCTCCCCCCCTCTAGCTAGGGGGTGTTTATATAGGCATGGGGGGGGAAAAGGCCTCCACCACGTGGAGGACTCATGGCCTTCCCTCCTCATGCATTCCCTACTCACTCTTCCTTAGGCCATACCTCCCCACACTCCCTCTCCTCCAGCCATGCATCGGCTGGGGGAAGGGATAATTAAAAAAATTTGCCTAAAATTTATCCAATTGTCCCTTCAAAAAGGGTGTTCCCTCGCGACTTTTACGGTCCTCAACCCCAGCCTCTAATTCACAATGTGGAGGCTACATTTTTGGAGCGTGAATGGTATGGATTATGCTCACAGTAATACGATGTAGGGGATAACCTTGCACAGGGTTTACACGGCGTGCGGGAAGTTAATATTTACGGTACGCAGTGCGCGGAAATATTACATTCTCTCCCCCTTAGAAGAATCGAGATGTCCTCATCTCGAGATAAACTGGGGATATTGAAGATTGAGAGAGCTTTCATCCATCCAGGTAGCATCCTCTTCGGGATAATCTTTCCACCGGACGAGGCATTCTTTCAAGGTTCTAGATCTCAATTGTCTCTCCCTGACATCTAAAATCTTTTCCGGTCTTAGTTCAAGGACTCCTTGACTAGGCATTACAATTTGTTGGTCATCAAGTACATGATTTGGGTTGGGTACATATTTTTTTAAGAGACTAATATGGAACACATTGTGAACCTTTAGGTTATCAGGAAGTTGCAATTTATAAGCATTGGGTCCCAGGCATTTGAGGATTTTATACGGTCCACAATACCTTGGACTTAGCTTCTTGCATTCACCTAGAGATAGAGGACTCTTTTTCGGCCGTACACGAATGAAGACCATGTCTCCTTCTCCGAAGACCCTCTCTTGGCGTTTCAAATCCGCATATGCCTTTTGTCTATCTTTGGCTGCTTGTATATCTTGTCTTATTGACCTTATTTGGTCATCCATGTCCTCCAACATTTGTCTTGAAGCTTCCACCCTTAGGGTAGGATCAGAAAAATTTAGGGGACTTCGACAATCATGACCATACAATGCCTGGAAAGGGGTCATTTGAATGCTCTGCTGGTAAGAAGCGTTGTAGGCAAATTCTACTGACGGTAAGTACTGAATCCATCTCTTCGGTTCCCGACAGCAGTAAGCCCTAAGCATATCCTCAATGATTTGATTTACTCGCTCTGTTTGTCCATCTGTTTGGGGATGGTAGGCAGTGCTAAAACAGAGTTGAGTTCCAATAGCTTCAAAGATAGCTCTCCAAAATTGTGAAGTGAAGAGAGAGTCTCGATCGCTAATGATCCTTCTAGGTAACCCATGTAGCTTGAATATTTCTTTGATAAACACTCTTGCAATGTCGGAGGCTTTATAGTTTGTCTTTACTGGAATCAGGTGTGCAACCTTAGTAAGCATGTCAACTACAACCATAATGGAGTTGTATCCTCCTTGGACTTGGGGTAAGCCCACCACAAAATCCATACTGATGAATTCCCATTTCATTTGGGGAATGTCAAGTGGTTGTAATTTTCCTGGCATCATGACATGTTCAGCCTTGATACGTTGGCAAGACAAATATTCAGTGACATATTTGAGAACGTCACCTTCGAGTCTCTCCCAATGATAGCTCTTCCTAACTGCATTAAGAGTTTTTGCATAGCCAGGATGTCCCGCGAAAGGGGAATCATGAGCTTCCCATAATATCTTCTGCTTAAGTGACTGGCTTGTTGGTATACATAACCTTGTTCTGTAATAGACAAGTCCATTATCAGTGGGAAATTCCCGATACTTAGCTTGTGACTTCAGATTCTGCTCTTTGGTAGCTATTTCTTTTATCATGGTTTGGTAGGCCAAATCATGGCTTGCTTCTTCTTTAGCTAGTTCGAGTATAGGGTTGCTTGGCATAGATACCTTTGTAGCCAGAGATCTGGCCGTTGATGGATTCTGCAAGATTAGGGAGTTTAGGAATGCCTTGCGACTGAGTGCATCGGCAACTACATTCTCTTTCCCCGGTCGATACTCGATTTCAAAATCATACTCCTCCAATACTTCGATCCATCGACGTTGCCTCATGTTGAGCTCGTTCTGGGTAAAAATCCATTTGAGACTCTTATGATCTGTTACTAGAGTAAACTTGTTACCCAACAGGTAGTGTCTCCAAAGCTTTAGAGCATGGATGACAGCTAATAACTCCAGATCATGCGTGGCATAATTCTTTTCATGATTCTTCAATTTCCTTGAAGAGTATGCTACTGGATGACCTTCCTGCATGAGTACACACCCCAAGGCAAGAATGCTGGCATCAGTTACTACCTCGAACTCCTTATTGAGGTCGGGAAGTTTCAGAATAGGTGCTGATGCCAAACATTGCTTCAATTGGTCGAAGCTATTTTGCTCGGGAGTTGACCATGTAACAGAAGTCTGCTTCTTTAGTAAGTCGGTAAGAGGTGCTGCAATCAAAGCACAGTTTTTGATAAAGACCCTATACCATCCTGTCTAGCCAAGAAAACTGCGTATTTCTTTAACGGATACTGGTATTGGCCATTCAAGCACATCTCTGACTTTGGCTGGGTCTACTGATATTCCTTCTGATGATACTATGAATCCTAGATATTCAATCTGACGTTTGAAGAATGCACACTTCTTCATTTTTGCATACAGCTTATGAGACCTCATTGTCTCAAGGACAATCCGTAGTTGAGGTTCATGATCTTCTTCCTGTTTAGAATAGACTAAAATATCATCGAAGAAGACAAGCACGAAATCATCAAGATATGGTCTAAAGATATCCTTTATTAACCTATTGAATGTGGCAGGCACATTCGTAAGCCCTAATCCAGTAGTTGCTTGAGTTGTTCCTTCAACTCAATTGCTTCCGATATAGACATTCTATAGGGTCTCTTCGCAATTGGCACAGCTCCTATTACTAGCTTGATCTCATGATCTACTTCACTTTGAAGCGAGAGTTCTGTTAACTCTTCAGAAGCTACGTCCACGTATCCCTTCAGCCAAGTGACCAAATCACTTTACTTCTTTATCAATATTCATAGTCAAGACAATCGGAAAAAAAAAGTTTTATTCCATTCATATCAGCATAGCCCTTTCGAGGTACAATTATTTCTTGGGGCGATGGAACAAGTTAATACATTAATTCGAGGAGAATAAGATATTATTGCATTCAGCTACAGGAACTGAGTAGTAGTACGGATTGGGGTCATCGATTTTCAGGAATCGATAGTTCATTGGAAGATTAGGGTATCTTTTCCTTTGATATCCCTTCTTCTCATGACGTCCCAAAACCTTGATTCGGTCGGCAGGGATTCTTTGAATCACTTCCCCGTACACATACTTATTCTGGTTAACCCTTCGACCTCCGACCTGTAGGGTCGCGTTTGCATGAGCCTCAACAAAGACGAACAGCTTTACGATCTTCAAACCCTCCATCCACTTGATTCTCTTCAAGTTAATTTGAAGGTACACAGGTTGATAGGCAGTTATGTAATAGATCCCTAAAACACCCATCCATCTCCATTCCACGTACACAGGTGATGGATTGTAAATGCGGTCTAGGATGTTCATCATTTCAATTCTCTGCCTATAATGCGGAGAATGCATTGCCGTCATAAACATGATCCGGAACACCAAAAACTTGTTCCACGCCTCGTAATTCTGCAAGACAGTATTGAAGGTAAGGAAATGTTTGGACAGCAACAATTTCTTTGCTTCATTTTTAATGAAATCTCATGAAAACAATTCCATTGTTGGTCGGCTCTGATACCAACTGTAACGTGTCCACTAGAATCCTCTAGGACACGTCTTGGCAGTCCATCGGAAGGCTGTCTAGAGAACTCCGCCCGGCACTCCCATGGAATGTTACGGGCTTTGTAATCTAGGTCTTTCCGCGTCTGCCACGTAGCGGAAGTGTCCTGGCCGTTTCCCACTTAGGATCGACCGGAATTAAGGTTTTCTAGTTTGGTCATTGGCTAGCAGCAACTAGCGTCAGACCCGAGCGAACTACTTTACGCAGAAACGCCAGGTCCGAAGCGGATTCACGCTGCACTTGGTTCAAGGAGAATGGGAAACGAGAGGGATGCAAGGCTCGACCCTCTGCCATAAGGCATAGTCCCATTCCGTTCCCCTAAAACAGCGTGAATTGGGTAATAGTTAATTCTAAGTCATCGTTCTCGTTACTTGTTTTGGAGATGACGATCATCCTCTGTTTGCCGAAGACTTTGAGAAAAGTTCCCGGCTGACCGGGACCACCCATCCATAGGACGGACCCATGGTCCATCCTCCGCACTTTCCTCGGTTTGTTTTAGTTATGTAATTACCTACCACATTAGTTTGACATATAAAAAACAGCTTCTTTGATTAACCCTGTTATGCACTGGTTCCTTCACGTAATCTTATCACAGGACATAAAGAAAAACAATGCCAAACAACTTCTGTATTATCATTTTATCCTTTTATCTTTGAAATACAAGGAGTTCCGCCCGTAGGCTTTTCATAATCCGCCCGAAGGCTATCCAGTAATCCACCAGGGATCACTAATCCAAGTTTCCGCCCGTAGACTAGTATGCGGGCCTCGAGATCCAATCCCGAGTCACGTTAGCCTCTTGTGCAGGGCCCGGAAGGCGAGGGATTTACGGCCAGAGCCCCCTCTGGCACCCAAGCGTCCTCCTGCTCCAAGTAGAACTCAACGGAGAGACCTCTCACGGCGGGTTCGGTCCACGTTCCCGGTGCGGTTAACAACCCCCTTGGTTAGGGTCAGGCAGGCAGTCGGGGGTAACTGAAGCTGCCTCTCCCTTCAGGCCTTCAACCTGAAGTATTTAGATATCTTTTCATCCTTTAGTTCATTGAGCAAACAATGCAAACAGTGCTTTCTAAACTGTTACAAGCACAATCAATTCCAATGGTCGTTTAGCTGGCAAACTGTTAAGGAGCGACTCCTTTTCTCCGAATGCAACCCGCATTCGATCCGGAACCAATTGCAACTTGGCAAGATTCCTATCATTCTTGGGTTAGGGTCATACCCTACCAATACTTTAGGTTTTGTTATGGTAGATTCCAGCGACCATATCGCTTCAATCTATTGATTGGTCAATTGCTTCCAGGCAAATACCTAACTTTCCTTTTCCTTAGCAACTATTTCCCAGGAAAGGTGATGTAACAGGATGATTACTCGTCCTTTTGTAGGTTATCTTAGCGCAATAACTTGCCAACATCATTTCCAAGAAATGACAAAACTCTCTTGTGGACAAATCTCAAGTCTATGCGACGTGGCAACTTTTTGTACATGTGTTGTATCTCTTCCACGGGATCATTTCACCCATTGAATGGCGTATTCAGGTTACGGAATTAACTTCAGGCGAGTAGCAGGGTTTAGGGTGTCTTCTTACCCAACCTATTCCTAACTATATTGGTCCACGGTCCTAGGACTTTCCAACCCAGTCGGAGTTTCATCATTTGAACGAATGATCCTTAGGATAAAACCTTAGATCATTTTATGCATGAGCATCCAATTGATTCGACATCTCGTGAATGTGTGTAAGGTCTTTGGGTTTGCGGGTTTTGACTTGGCAACCAGTGTAAAACTAGGTCGAATTCTTATTGCACTAAACCCTAGTTAGCACTTGAGATACCTATCATATCGACCCAACCATGTCCATAAGAATCCTTGTGGTTTAGGTGACTTAGTCAACTCAATATACTTGTCTTGCGTCACGGATGAACCTTTCCTAAAGGTAATAAACTAGATCTAGTGGAGATTAATAGTTACAATTAAACCAATACGTGTAAACATGCGATTCACTGCTTCTACGCATCACATGGTTCACAATAACCCTATCCTTCCTTGCTAAGGTAAAAATGCCTGATAACCTGGACACTAACTTTCCTAGGTCCTACTAGGACTTACATCAAATAGTCAGGCCTACAACCTTATTGTCTATACTTAAAATCTTATGCTTTGTCTCCTAAATGCGGCTCCTAATGAATGACATTTTTGCATGATGACTATGCAATACGCAACGTTCTCCTAGCTACAATGAAGTTCATACAAAACTACAGCTAGTGATAATTTATTCCATTTTACATGCCACTTGCAAGCCCATAAGATAATTTCCGTACTCTCTTCTATTTCTTTTCGGATAATATCTTATGGGTGTTAACTTTTCCTCATGAAATCATTACGAGGAGGATGTTGCCTAACATGCGGCACATACTTATTCCTACCATGTCTAAGAAGAAAAAATGCACTTATAAATTCCATTTCTTTGCCTAAGTAATATATGTTTAGACTCATTACTTTGATAACGTACCAAAATAGCATCATGCAGCTAGTCTCCTAAGGCGGGCAACCCGTTTCAATTTCATGGCATGCTTCAACCTTGCCTATCGTTTCAAGAGATACTTTATCAAATGTCTTTTTACCACTGCCACATGCATTAAAAATAAGCATAAAAATGCATTCTTCCCTATGGAACTAAGCGCACCTAATCATTTCTTTAAGCGAAAATAAACTTGAAAGAACCTGGACTTGTGGGCTCGGGGAGATATCCACTTGTATGCTCGGAGATGAACCTTCCGCAGGCGCACCTTGTGATCTTTTTGGGGCCATCGTGGGCGTGGTCTCGGCTTCTGGTTAGTCTTTGCGATCTACGAATTGACTTGCCTTGGCATGCAACCTCCCGACCTTTGCCTTTTTCCCTCGTACGCAGGAGATTCCTTTACGAGATTTCGGATAAATGGTGCTTGCGGAAGAGGGCTTTATGAGTTCTTTAGGGAAAACCCGGGTTGGCACGGAATTGATTCACGGATGGCTTGTGGGCTTTGAAGTCTTTTTGCGAAAAGCCTTTTACGAAGGGTCTTGTGGGAGGTCTTTATGGGCTTCACCTTCTCCTCTTCAAAGTCCCGGGGAGGGGGGTATGAACGGGTCTATGGGGATGTAGTGGGAAGGGGGACTTAAGGAAGCCCCCCCCTTAGAAGCTTCTTAAGAAGCTTCTAGTCGTCAGCAGCACGTCGATGGGGGGGGAAGGGGTCGTGATCCAGGCGGGCGGCGGACTGGCGGACTGCAGCGCGGCGACCTCCTACAGCACGGCGACCTCCTGCTGCAGCACGGCGACCTCCTCCTACAGCCGGCCTCTGTCTGCACGGTCCTCCCCTCTAGCCTCCCCCCCTCTAGCTAGGGGGTGTTTATATAGGCATGGGGGGGGAAAAGGCCTCCACCACGTGGAGGACTCATGGCCTTCCCTCCTCATGCATTCCCTACTCACTCTTCCTTAGGCCATACCTCCCCACACTCCCTCTCCTCCAGCCATGCATCGGCTGGGGGAAGGGATAATTAAAAAAATTTGCCTAAAATTTATCCAATTGTCCCTTCAAAAAGGGTGTTCCCTCGCGACTTTTACGGTCCTCAACCCCAGCCTCTAATTCACAATGTGGAGGCTACATTTTTGGAGCGTGAATGGTATGGATTATGCTCACAGTAATACGATGTAGGGGATAACCTTGCACAGGGTTTACACGGCGTGCGGGAAGTTAATATTTACGGTACGCAGTGCGCGGAAATATTACATTCTCTCCCCCTTAGAAGAATCGAGATGTCCTCATCTCGAGATAAACTGGGGATATTGAAGATTGAGAGAGCTTTCATCCATCCAGGTAGCATCCTCTTCGGGATAATCTTTCCACCGGACGAGGCATTCTTTCAAGGTTCTAGATCTCAATTGTCTCTCCCTGACATCTAAAATCTTTTCCGGTCTTAGTTCAAGGACTCCTTGACTAGGCATTACAATTTGTTGGTCATCAAGTACATGATTTGGGTTGGGTACATATTTTTTTAAGAGACTAATATGGAACACATTGTGAACCTTTAGGTTATCAGGAAGTTGCAATTTATAAGCATTGGGTCCCAGGCATTTGAGGATTTTATACGGTCCACAATACCTTGGACTTAGCTTCTTGCATTCACCTAGAGATAGAGGACTCTTTTTCGGCCGTACACGAATGAAGACCATGTCTCCTTCTCCGAAGACCCTCTCTTGGCGTTTCAAATCCGCATATGCCTTTTGTCTATCTTTGGCTGCTTGTATATCTTGTCTTATTGACCTTATTTGGTCATCCATGTCCTCCAACATTTGTCTTGAAGCTTCCACCCTTAGGGTAGGATCAGAAAAATTTAGGGGACTTCGACAATCATGACCATACAATGCCTGGAAAGGGGTCATTTGAATGCTCTGCTGGTAAGAAGCGTTGTAGGCAAATTCTACTGACGGTAAGTACTGAATCCATCTCTTCGGTTCCCGACAGCAGTAAGCCCTAAGCATATCCTCAATGATTTGATTTACTCGCTCTGTTTGTCCATCTGTTTGGGGATGGTAGGCAGTGCTAAAACAGAGTTGAGTTCCAATAGCTTCAAAGATAGCTCTCCAAAATTGTGAAGTGAAGAGAGAGTCTCGATCGCTAATGATCCTTCTAGGTAACCCATGTAGCTTGAATATTTCTTTGATAAACACTCTTGCAATGTCGGAGGCTTTATAGTTTGTCTTTACTGGAATCAGGTGTGCAACCTTAGTAAGCATGTCAACTACAACCATAATGGAGTTGTATCCTCCTTGGACTTGGGGTAAGCCCACCACAAAATCCATACTGATGAATTCCCATTTCATTTGGGGAATGTCAAGTGGTTGTAATTTTCCTGGCATCATGACATGTTCAGCCTTGATACGTTGGCAAGACAAATATTCAGTGACATATTTGAGAACGTCACCTTCGAGTCTCTCCCAATGATAGCTCTTCCTAACTGCATTAAGAGTTTTTGCATAGCCAGGATGTCCCGCGAAAGGGGAATCATGAGCTTCCCATAATATCTTCTGCTTAAGTGACTGGCTTGTTGGTATACATAACCTTGTTCTGTAATAGACAAGTCCATTATCAGTGGGAAATTCCCGATACTTAGCTTGTGACTTCAGATTCTGCTCTTTGGTAGCTATTTCTTTTATCATGGTTTGGTAGGCCAAATCATGGCTTGCTTCTTCTTTAGCTAGTTCGAGTATAGGGTTGCTTGGCATAGATACCTTTGTAGCCAGAGATCTGGCCGTTGATGGATTCTGCAAGATTAGGGAGTTTAGGAATGCCTTGCGACTGAGTGCATCGGCAACTACATTCTCTTTCCCCGGTCGATACTCGATTTCAAAATCATACTCCTCCAATACTTCGATCCATCGACGTTGCCTCATGTTGAGCTCGTTCTGGGTAAAAATCCATTTGAGACTCTTATGATCTGTTACTAGAGTAAACTTGTTACCCAACAGGTAGTGTCTCCAAAGCTTTAGAGCATGGATGACAGCTAATAACTCCAGATCATGCGTGGCATAATTCTTTTCATGATTCTTCAATTTCCTTGAAGAGTATGCTACTGGATGACCTTCCTGCATGAGTACACACCCCAAGGCAAGAATGCTGGCATCAGTTACTACCTCGAACTCCTTATTGAGGTCGGGAAGTTTCAGAATAGGTGCTGATGCCAAACATTGCTTCAATTGGTCGAAGCTATTTTGCTCGGGAGTTGACCATGTAACAGAAGTCTGCTTCTTTAGTAAGTCGGTAAGAGGTGCTGCAATCAAAGCACAGTTTTTGATAAAGACCCTATACCATCCTGTCTAGCCAAGAAAACTGCGTATTTCTTTAACGGATACTGGTATTGGCCATTCAAGCACATCTCTGACTTTGGCTGGGTCTACTGATATTCCTTCTGATGATACTATGAATCCTAGATATTCAATCTGACGTTTGAAGAATGCACACTTCTTCATTTTTGCATACAGCTTATGAGACCTCATTGTCTCAAGGACAATCCGTAGTTGAGGTTCATGATCTTCTTCCTGTTTAGAATAGACTAAAATATCATCGAAGAAGACAAGCACGAAATCATCAAGATATGGTCTAAAGATATCCTTTATTAACCTATTGAATGTGGCAGGCACATTCGTAAGCCCTAATCCAGTAGTTGCTTGAGTTGTTCCTTCAACTCAATTGCTTCCGATATAGACATTCTATAGGGTCTCTTCGCAATTGGCACAGCTCCTATTACTAGCTTGATCTCATGATCTACTTCACTTTGAAGCGAGAGTTCTGTTAACTCTTCAGAAGCTACGTCCACGTATCCCTTCAGCCAAGTGACCAAATCACTTTACTTCTTTATCAATATTCATAGTCAAGACAATCGGAAAAAAAAAGTTTTATTCCATTCATATCAGCATAGCCCTTTCGAGGTACAATTATTTCTTGGGGCGATGGAACAAGTTAATACATTAATTCGAGGAGAATAAGATATTATTGCATTCAGCTACAGGAACTGAGTAGTAGTACGGATTGGGGTCATCGATTTTCAGGAATCGATAGTTCATTGGAAGATTAGGGTATCTTTTCCTTTGATATCCCTTCTTCTCATGACGTCCCAAAACCTTGATTCGGTCGGCAGGGATTCTTTGAATCACTTCCCCGTACACATACTTATTCTGGTTAACCCTTCGACCTCCGACCTGTAGGGTCGCGTTTGCATGAGCCTCAACAAAGACGAACAGCTTTACGATCTTCAAACCCTCCATCCACTTGATTCTCTTCAAGTTAATTTGAAGGTACACAGGTTGATAGGCAGTTATGTAATAGATCCCTAAAACACCCATCCATCTCCATTCCACGTACACAGGTGATGGATTGTAAATGCGGTCTAGGATGTTCATCATTTCAATTCTCTGCCTATAATGCGGAGAATGCATTGCCGTCATAAACATGATCCGGAACACCAAAAACTTGTTCCACGCCTCGTAATTCTGCAAGACAGTATTGAAGGTAAGGAAATGTTTGGACAGCAACAATTTCTTTGCTTCATTTTTAATGAAATCTCATGAAAACAATTCCATTGTTGGTCGGCTCTGATACCAACTGTAACGTGTCCACTAGAATCCTCTAGGACACGTCTTGGCAGTCCATCGGAAGGCTGTCTAGAGAACTCCGCCCGGCACTCCCATGGAATGTTACGGGCTTTGTAATCTAGGTCTTTCCGCGTCTGCCACGTAGCGGAAGTGTCCTGGCCGTTTCCCACTTAGGATCGACCGGAATTAAGGTTTTCTAGTTTGGTCATTGGCTAGCAGCAACTAGCGTCAGACCCGAGCGAACTACTTTACGCAGAAACGCCAGGTCCGAAGCGGATTCACGCTGCACTTGGTTCAAGGAGAATGGGAAACGAGAGGGATGCAAGGCTCGACCCTCTGCCATAAGGCATAGTCCCATTCCGTTCCCCTAAAACAGCGTGAATTGGGTAATAGTTAATTCTAAGTCATCGTTCTCGTTACTTGTTTTGGAGATGACGATCATCCTCTGTTTGCCGAAGACTTTGAGAAAAGTTCCCGGCTGACCGGGACCACCCATCCATAGGACGGACCCATGGTCCATCCTCCGCACTTTCCTCGGTTTGTTTTAGTTATGTAATTACCTACCACATTAGTTTGACATATAAAAAACAGCTTCTTTGATTAACCCTGTTATGCACTGGTTCCTTCACGTAATCTTATCACAGGACATAAAGAAAAACAATGCCAAACAACTTCTGTATTATCATTTTATCCTTTTATCTTTGAAATACAAGGAGTTCCGCCCGTAGGCTTTTCATAATCCGCCCGAAGGCTATCCAGTAATCCACCAGGGATCACTAATCCAAGTTTCCGCCCGTAGACTAGTATGCGGGCCTCGAGATCCAATCCCGAGTCACGTTAGCCTCTTGTGCAGGGCCCGGAAGGCGAGGGATTTACGGCCAGAGCCCCCTCTGGCACCCAAGCGTCCTCCTGCTCCAAGTAGAACTCAACGGAGAGACCTCTCACGGCGGGTTCGGTCCACGTTCCCGGTGCGGTTAACAACCCCCTTGGTTAGGGTCAGGCAGGCAGTCGGGGGTAACTGAAGCTGCCTCTCCCTTCAGGCCTTCAACCTGAAGTATTTAGATATCTTTTCATCCTTTAGTTCATTGAGCAAACAATGCAAACAGTGCTTTCTAAACTGTTACAAGCACAATCAATTCCAATGGTCGTTTAGCTGGCAAACTGTTAAGGAGCGACTCCTTTTCTCCGAATGCAACCCGCATTCGATCCGGAACCAATTGCAACTTGGCAAGATTCCTATCATTCTTGGGTTAGGGTCATACCCTACCAATACTTTAGGTTTTGTTATGGTAGATTCCAGCGACCATATCGCTTCAATCTATTGATTGGTCAATTGCTTCCAGGCAAATACCTAACTTTCCTTTTCCTTAGCAACTATTTCCCAGGAAAGGTGATGTAACAGGATGATTACTCGTCCTTTTGTAGGTTATCTTAGCGCAATAACTTGCCAACATCATTTCCAAGAAATGACAAAACTCTCTTGTGGACAAATCTCAAGTCTATGCGACGTGGCAACTTTTTGTACATGTGTTGTATCTCTTCCACGGGATCATTTCACCCATTGAATGGCGTATTCAGGTTACGGAATTAACTTCAGGCGAGTAGCAGGGTTTAGGGTGTCTTCTTACCCAACCTATTCCTAACTATATTGGTCCACGGTCCTAGGACTTTCCAACCCAGTCGGAGTTTCATCATTTGAACGAATGATCCTTAGGATAAAACCTTAGATCATTTTATGCATGAGCATCCAATTGATTCGACATCTCGTGAATGTGTGTAAGGTCTTTGGGTTTGCGGGTTTTGACTTGGCAACCAGTGTAAAACTAGGTCGAATTCTTATTGCACTAAACCCTAGTTAGCACTTGAGATACCTATCATATCGACCCAACCATGTCCATAAGAATCCTTGTGGTTTAGGTGACTTAGTCAACTCAATATACTTGTCTTGCGTCACGGATGAACCTTTCCTAAAGGTAATAAACTAGATCTAGTGGAGATTAATAGTTACAATTAAACCAATGCGTGTAAACATGCGATTCACTGCTTCTACGCATCACATGGTTCACAATAACCCTATCCTTCCTTGCTAAGGTAAAAATGCCTGATAACCTGGACACTAACTTTCCTAGGTCCTACTAGGACTTACATCAAATAGTCAGGCCTACAACCTTATTGTCTATACTTAAAATCTTATGCTTTGTCTCCTAAATGCGGCTCCTAATGAATGACATTTTTGCATGATGACTATGCAATACGCAACGTTCTCCTAGCTACAATGAAGTTCATACAAAACTACAGCTAGTGATAATTTATTCCATTTTACATGCCACTTGCAAGCCCATAAGATAATTTCCGTACTCTCTTCTATTTCTTTTCGGATAATATCTTATGGGTGTTAA
Organism: Lygodium microphyllum; assembly: GCF_053477565.2. Taxonomy (NCBI): domain Eukaryota; kingdom Viridiplantae; phylum Streptophyta; class Polypodiopsida; order Schizaeales; family Lygodiaceae; genus Lygodium; species Lygodium microphyllum. Next base: position 138,281 of record NW_028229558.1, on the reverse strand, counting down.
CTTTTCCTCATGAAATCATTACGAGGAGGATGTTGCCTAACATGCGGCACATACTTATTCCTACCATGTCTAAGAAGAAAAAATGCACTTATAAATTCCATTTCTTTGCCTAAGTAATATATGTTTAGACTCATTACTTTGATAACGTACCAAAATAGCATCATGCAGCTAGTCTCCTAAGGCGGGCAACCCGTTTCAATTTCATGGCATGCTTCAACCTTGCCTATCGTTTCAAGAGATACTTTATCAAATGTCTTTTTACCACTGCCACATGCATTAAAAATAAGCATAAAAATGCATTCTTCCCTATGGAACTAAGCGCACCTAATCATTTCTTTAAGCGAAAATAAACTTGAAAGAACCTGGACTTGTGGGCTCGGGGAGATATCCACTTGTATGCTCGGAGATGAACCTTCCGCAGGCGCACCTTGTGATCTTTTTGGGGCCATCGTGGGCGTGGTCTCGGCTTCTGGTTAGTCTTTGCGATCTACGAATTGACTTGCCTTGGCATGCAACCTCCCGACCTTTGCCTTTTTCCCTCGTACGCAGGAGATTCCTTTACGAGATTTCGGATAAATGGTGCTTGCGGAAGAGGGCTTTATGAGTTCTTTAGGGAAAACCCGGGTTGGCACGGAATTGATTCACGGATGGCTTGTGGGCTTTGAAGTCTTTTTGCGAAAAGCCTTTTACGAAGGGTCTTGTGGGAGGTCTTTATGGGCTTCACCTTCTCCTCTTCAAAGTCCCGGGGAGGGGGGTATGAACGGGTCTATGGGGATGTAGTGGGAAGGGGGACTTAAGGAAGCCCCCCCCTTAGAAGCTTCTTAAGAAGCTTCTAGTCGTCAGCAGCACGTCGATGGGGGGGGAAGGGGTCGTGATCCAGGCGGGCGGCGGACTGGCGGACTGCAGCGCGGCGACCTCCTACAGCACGGCGACCTCCTGCTGCAGCACGGCGACCTCCTCCTACAGCCGGCCTCTGTCTGCACGGTCCTCCCCTCTAGCCTCCCCCCCTCTAGCTAGGGGGTGTTTATATAGGCATGGGGGGGGAAAAGGCCTCCACCACGTGGAGGACTCATGGCCTTCCCTCCTCATGCATTCCCTACTCACTCTTCCTTAGGCCATACCTCCCCACACTCCCTCTCCTCCAGCCATGCATCGGCTGGGGGAAGGGATAATTAAAAAAATTTGCCTAAAATTTATCCAATTGTCCCTTCAAAAAGGGTGTTCCCTCGCGACTTTTACGGTCCTCAACCCCAGCCTCTAATTCACAATGTGGAGGCTACATTTTTGGAGCGTGAATGGTATGGATTATGCTCACAGTAATACGATGTAGGGGATAACCTTGCACAGGGTTTACACGGCGTGCGGGAAGTTAATATTTACGGTACGCAGTGCGCGGAAATATTACATTCTCTCCCCCTTAGAAGAATCGAGATGTCCTCATCTCGAGATAAACTGGGGATATTGAAGATTGAGAGAGCTTTCATCCATCCAGGTAGCATCCTCTTCGGGATAATCTTTCCACCGGACGAGGCATTCTTTCAAGGTTCTAGATCTCAATTGTCTCTCCCTGACATCTAAAATCTTTTCCGGTCTTAGTTCAAGGACTCCTTGACTAGGCATTACAATTTGTTGGTCATCAAGTACATGATTTGGGTTGGGTACATATTTTTTTAAGAGACTAATATGGAACACATTGTGAACCTTTAGGTTATCAGGAAGTTGCAATTTATAAGCATTGGGTCCCAGGCATTTGAGGATTTTATACGGTCCACAATACCTTGGACTTAGCTTCTTGCATTCACCTAGAGATAGAGGACTCTTTTTCGGCCGTACACGAATGAAGACCATGTCTCCTTCTCCGAAGACCCTCTCTTGGCGTTTCAAATCCGCATATGCCTTTTGTCTATCTTTGGCTGCTTGTATATCTTGTCTTATTGACCTTATTTGGTCATCCATGTCCTCCAACATTTGTCTTGAAGCTTCCACCCTTAGGGTAGGATCAGAAAAATTTAGGGGACTTCGACAATCATGACCATACAATGCCTGGAAAGGGGTCATTTGAATGCTCTGCTGGTAAGAAGCGTTGTAGGCAAATTCTACTGACGGTAAGTACTGAATCCATCTCTTCGGTTCCCGACAGCAGTAAGCCCTAAGCATATCCTCAATGATTTGATTTACTCGCTCTGTTTGTCCATCTGTTTGGGGATGGTAGGCAGTGCTAAAACAGAGTTGAGTTCCAATAGCTTCAAAGATAGCTCTCCAAAATTGTGAAGTGAAGAGAGAGTCTCGATCGCTAATGATCCTTCTAGGTAACCCATGTAGCTTGAATATTTCTTTGATAAACACTCTTGCAATGTCGGAGGCTTTATAGTTTGTCTTTACTGGAATCAGGTGTGCAACCTTAGTAAGCATGTCAACTACAACCATAATGGAGTTGTATCCTCCTTGGACTTGGGGTAAGCCCACCACAAAATCCATACTGATGAATTCCCATTTCATTTGGGGAATGTCAAGTGGTTGTAATTTTCCTGGCATCATGACATGTTCAGCCTTGATACGTTGGCAAGACAAACATTCAGTGACATATTTGAGAACGTCACCTTCGAGTCTCTCCCAATGATAGCTCTTCCTAACTGCATTAAGAGTTTTTGCATAGCCAGGATGTCCCGCGAAAGGGGAATCATGAGCTTCCCATAATATCTTCTGCTTAAGTGACTGGCTTGTTGGTATACATAACCTTGTTCTGTAATAATAGACAAGTCCATTATCAGTGGGAAATTCCCGATACTTAGCTTGTGACTTCAGATTCTGCTCTTTGGTAGCTATTTCTTTTATCATGGTTTGGTAGGCCAAATCATGGCTTGCTTCTTCTTTAGCTAGTTCGAGTATAGGGTTGCTTGGCATAGATACCTTTGTAGCCAGAGATCTGGCCGTTGATGGATTCTGCAAGATTAGGGAGTTTAGGAATGCCTTGCGACTGAGTGCATCGGCAACTACATTCTCTTTCCCCGGTCGATACTCGATTTCAAAATCATACTCCTCCAATACTTCGATCCATCGACGTTGCCTCATGTTGAGCTCGTTCTGGGTAAAAATCCATTTGAGACTCTTATGATCTGTTACTAGAGTAAACTTGTTACCCAACAGGTAGTGTCTCCAAAGCTTTAGAGCATGGATGACAGCTAATAACTCCAGATCATGCGTGGCATAATTCTTTTCATGATTCTTCAATTTCCTTGAAGAGTATGCTACTGGATGACCTTCCTGCATGAGTACACACCCCAAGGCAAGAATGCTGGCATCAGTTACTACCTCGAACTCCTTATTGAGGTCGGGAAGTTTCAGAATAGGTGCTGATGCCAAACATTGCTTCAATTGGTCGAAGCTATTTTGCTCGGGAGTTGACCATGTAACAGAAGTCTGCTTCTTTAGTAAGTCGGTAAGAGGTGCTGCAATCAAAGCACAGTTTTTGATAAAGACCCTATACCATCCTGTCTAGCCAAGAAAACTGCGTATTTCTTTAACGGATACTGGTATTGGCCATTCAAGCACATCTCTGACTTTGGCTGGGTCTACTGATATTCCTTCTGATGATACTATGAATCCTAGATATTCAATCTGACGTTTGAAGAATGCACACTTCTTCATTTTTGCATACAGCTTATGAGACCTCATTGTCTCAAGGACAATCCGTAGTTGAGGTTCATGATCTTCTTCCTGTTTAGAATAGACTAAAATATCATCGAAGAAGACAAGCACGAAATCATCAAGATATGGTCTAAAGATATCCTTTATTAACCTATTGAATGTGGCAGGCACATTCGTAAGCCCTAATCCAGTAGTTGCTTGAGTTGTTCCTTCAACTCAATTGCTTCCGATATAGACATTCTATAGGGTCTCTTCGCAATTGGCACAGCTCCTATTACTAGCTTGATCTCATGATCTACTTCACTTTGAAGCGAGAGTTCTGTTAACTCTTCAGAAGCTACGTCCACGTATCCCTTCAGCCAAGTGACCAAATCACTTTACTTCTTTATCAATATTCATAGTCAAGACAATCGGAAAAAAAAAGTTTTATTCCATTCATATCAGCATAGCCCTTTCGAGGTACAATTATTTCTTGGGGCGATGGAACAAGTTAATACATTAATTCGAGGAGAATAAGATATTATTGCATTCAGCTACAGGAACTGAGTAGTAGTACGGATTGGGGTCATCGATTTTCAGGAATCGATAGTTCATTGGAAGATTAGGGTATCTTTTCCTTTGATATCCCTTCTTCTCATGACGTCCCAAAACCTTGATTCGGTCGGCAGGGATTCTTTGAATCACTTCCCCGTACACATACTTATTCTGGTTAACCCTTCGACCTCCGACCTGTAGGGTCGCGTTTGCATGAGCCTCAACAAAGACGAACAGCTTTACGATCTTCAAACCCTCCATCCACTTGATTCTCTTCAAGTTAATTTGAAGGTACACAGGTTGATAGGCAGTTATGTAATAGATCCCTAAAACACCCATCCATCTCCATTCCACGTACACAGGTGATGGATTGTAAATGCGGTCTAGGATGTTCATCATTTCAATTCTCTGCCTATAATGCGGAGAATGCATTGCCGTCATAAACATGATCCGGAACACCAAAAACTTGTTCCACGCCTCGTAATTCTGCAAGACAGTATTGAAGGTAAGGAAATGTTTGGACAGCAACAATTTCTTTGCTTCATTTTTAATGAAATCTCATGAAAACAATTCCATTGTTGGTCGGCTCTGATACCAACTGTAACGTGTCCACTAGAATCCTCTAGGACACGTCTTGGCAGTCCATCGGAAGGCTGTCTAGAGAACTCCGCCCGGCACTCCCATGGAATGTTACGGGCTTTGTAATCTAGGTCTTTCCGCGTCTGCCACGTAGCGGAAGTGTCCTGGCCGTTTCCCACTTAGGATCGACCGGAATTAAGGTTTTCTAGTTTGGTCATTGGCTAGCAGCAACTAGCGTCAGACCCGAGCGAACTACTTTACGCAGAAACGCCAGGTCCGAAGCGGATTCACGCTGCACTTGGTTCAAGGAGAATGGGAAACGAGAGGGATGCAAGGCTCGACCCTCTGCCATAAGGCATAGTCCCATTCCGTTCCCCTAAAACAGCGTGAATTGGGTAATAGTTAATTCTAAGTCATCGTTCTCGTTACTTGTTTTGGAGATGACGATCATCCTCTGTTTGCCGAAGACTTTGAGAAAAGTTCCCGGCTGACCGGGACCACCCATCCATAGGACGGACCCATGGTCCATCCTCCGCACTTTCCTCGGTTTGTTTTAGTTATGTAATTACCTACCACATTAGTTTGACATATAACAAACAGCTTCTTTGATTAACCCTGTTATGCACTGGTTCCTTCACGTAATCTTATCACAGGACATAAAGAAAAACAATGCCAAACAACTTCTTTATTATCATTTTATCCTTTTATCTTTGAAATACAAGGAGTTCCGCCCGTAGGCTTTTCATAATCCGCCCGAAGGCTATCCAGTAATCCACCAGGGATCACTAATCCAAGTTTCCGCCCGTAGACTAGTATGCGGGCCTCGAGATCCAATCCCGAGTCACGTTAGCCTCTTGTGCAGGGCCCGGAAGGCGAGGGATTTACGGCCAGAGCCCCCTCTGGCACCCAAGCGTCCTCCTGCTCCAAGTAGAACTCAACGGAGAGACCTCTCACGGCGGGTTCGGTCCACGTTCCCGGCGCGGTTAACAACCCCCTTGGTTAGGGTCAGGCAGGCAGTCGGGGGTAACTGAAGCTGCCTCTCCCTTCAGGCCTTCAACCTGAAGTATTTAGATATCTTTTCATCCTTTAGTTCATTGAGCAAACAATGCAAACAGTGCTTTCTAAACTGTTACAAGCACAATCAATTCCAATGGTCGTTTAGCTGGCAAACTGTTAAGGAGCGACTCCTTTTCTCCGAATGCAACCCGCATTCGATCCGGAATCAATTGCAACTTGGCAAGATTCCTATCATTCTTGGGTTAGGGTCATACCCTACCAATACTTTAGGTTTTGTTATGGTAGATTCCAGCGACCATATCGCTTCAATCTATTGATTGGTCAATTGCTTCCAGGCAAATACCTAACTTTCCTTTTCCTTAGCAACTATTTCCCAGGAAAGGTGATGTAACAGGATGATTACTCGTCCTTTTGTAGGTTATCTTAGCGCAATAACTTGCCAACATCATTTCCAAGAAATGACAAAACTCTCTTGTGGACAAATCTCAAGTCTATGCGACGTGGCAACTTTTTGTACATGTGTTGTATCTCTTCCACGGGATCATTTCACCCATTGAATGGCGTATTCAGGTTACGGAATTAACTTCAGGCGAGTAGCAGGGTTTAGGGTGTCTTCTTACCCAACCTATTCCTAACTATATTGGTCCACGGTCCTAGGACTTTCCAACCCAGTCGGAGTTTCATCATTTGAACGAATGATCCTTAGGATAAAACCTTAGATCATTTTATGCATGAGCATCCAATTGATTCGACATCTCGTGAATGTGTGTAAGGTCTTTGGGTTTGCGGGTTTTGACTTGGCAACCAGTGTAAAACTAGGTCGAATTCTTATTGCACTAAACCCTAGTTAGCACTTGAGATACCTATCATATCGACCCAACCATGTCCATAAGAATCCTTGTGGTTTAGGTGACTTAGTCAACTCAATATACTTGTCTTGCGTCACGGATGAACCTTTCCTAAAGGTAATAAACTAGATCTAGTGGAGATTAATAGTTACAATTACACCAATGCGTGTAAACATGCGATTCACTGCTTCTACGCATCACATGGTTCACAATAACCCTATCCTTCCTTGCTAAGGTAAAAATGCCTGATAACCTGGACACTAACTTTCCTAGGTCCTACTAGGACTTACATCAAATAGTCAGGCCTACAACCTTATTGTCTATACTTAAAATCTTATGCTTTGTCTCCTAAATGCGGCTCCTAATGAATGACATTTTTGCATGATGACTATGCAATACGCAACGTTCTCCTAGCTACAATGAAGTTCATACAAAACTACAGCTAGTGATAATTTATTCCATTTTACATGCCACTTGCAAGCCCATAAGATAATTTCCGTACTCTCTTCTATTTCTTTTCGGATAATATCTTATGGGTGTTAACTTTTCCTCATGAAATCATTACGAGGAGGATGTTGCCTAACATGCGGCACATACTTATTCCTACCATGTCTAAGAAGAAAAAATGCACTTATAAATTCCATTTCTTTGCCTAAGTAATATATGTTTAGACTCATTACTTTGATAACGTACCAAAATAGCATCATGCAGCTAGTCTCCTAAGGCGGGCAACCCGTTTCAATTTCATGGCATGCTTCAACCTTGCCTATCGTTTCAAGAGATACTTTATCAAATGTCTTTTTACCACTGCCACATGCATTAAAAATAAGCGTAAAAATGCATTCTTCCCTATGGAACTAAGCGCACCTAATCATTTCTTTAAGCGAAAATAAACTTGAAAGAACCTGGACTTGTGGGCTCGGGGAGATATCCACTTGTATGCTCGGAGATGAACCTTCCGCAGGCGCACCTTGTGATCTTTTTGGGGCCATCGTGGGCGTGGTCTCGGCTTCTGGTTAGTCTTTGCGATCTACGAATTGACTTGCCTTGGCATGCAACCTCCCGACCTTTGCCTTTTTCCCTCGTACGCAGGAGATTCCTTTACGAGATTTCGGATAAATGGTGCTTGCGGAAGAGGGCTTTATGAGTTCTTTAGGGAAAACCCGGGTTGGCACGGAATTGATTCACGGATGGCTTGTGGGCTTTGAAGTCTTTTTGCGAAAAGCCTTTTACGAAGGGTCTTGTGGGAGGTCTTTATGGGCTTCACCTTCTCCTCTTCAAAGTCCCGGGGAGGGGGGTATGAACGGGTCTATGGGGATGTAGTGGGAAGGGGGACTTAAGGAAGCCCCCCCCTTAGAAGCTTCTTAAGAAGCTTCTAAGAAGCTTCTAGTCGTCAGCAGCACGTCGATGGGGGGGGGGAAGGGGTCGTGATCCAGGCGGGCGGCGGACTGGCGGACTGCAGCGCGGCGACCTCCTACAGCACGGCGACCTCCTGCTGCAGCACGGCGACCTCCTCCTACAGCCGGCCTCTGTCTGCACGGTCCTCCCCTCTAGCCTCCCCCCCTCTAGCTAGGGGGTGTTTATATAGGCATGGGGGGGGAAAAGGCCTCCACCACGTGGAGGACTCATGGCCTTCCCTCCTCATGCATTCCCTACTCACTCTTCCTTAGGCCATACCTCCCCACACTCCCTCTCCTCCAGCCATGCATCGGCTGGGGGAAGGGATAATTAAAAAAATTTGCCTAAAATTTATCCAATTGTCCCTTCAAAAAGGGTGTTCCCTCGCGACTTTTACGGTCCTCAACCCCAGCCTCTAATTCACAATGTGGAGGCTACATTTTTGGAGCGTGAATGGTATGGATTATGCTCACAATAATACGATGTAGGGGATAACCTTGCACAGGGTTTACACGGCGTGCGGGAAGTTAATATTTACGGTACGCAGTGCGCGGAAATATTACATTCTCTCCCCCTTAGAAGAATCGAGATGTCCTCATCTCGAGATAAACTGGGGATATTGAAGATTGAGAGAGCTTTCATCCATCCAGGTAGCATCCTCTTCGGGATAATCTTTCCACCGGACGAGGCATTCTTTCAAGGTTCTAGATCTCAATTGTCTCTCCCTGACATCTAAAATCTTTTCCGGTCTTAGTTCAAGGACTCCTTGACTAGGCATTACAATTTGTTGGTCATCAAGTACATGATTTGGGTTGGGTACATATTTTTTTAAGAGACTAATATGGAACACATTGTGAACCTTTAGGTTATCAGGAAGTTGCAATTTATAAGCATTGGGTCCCAGGCATTTGAGGATTTTATACGGTCCACAATACCTTGGACTTAGCTTCTTGCATTCACCTAGAGATAGAGGACTCTTTTTCGGCCGTACACGAATGAAGACCATGTCTCCTTCTCCGAAGACCCTCTCTTGGCGTTTCAAATCCGCATATGCCTTTTGTCTATCTTTGGCTGCTTGTATATCTTGTCTTATTGACCTTATTTGGTCATCCATGTCCTCCAACATTTGTCTTGAAGCTTCCACCCTTAGGGTAGGATCAGAAAAATTTAGGGGACTTCGACAATCATGACCATACAATGCCTGGAAAGGGGTCATTTGAATGCTCTGCTGGTAAGAAGCGTTGTAGGCAAATTCTACTGACGGTAAGTACTGAATCCATCTCTTCGGTTCCCGACAGCAGTAAGCCCTAAGCATATCCTCAATGATTTGATTTACTCGCTCTGTTTGTCCATCTGTTTGGGGATGGTAGGCAGTGCTAAAACAGAGTTGAGTTCCAATAGCTTCAAAGATAGCTCTCCAAAATTGTGAAGTGAAGAGAGAGTCTCGATCGCTAATGATCCTTCTAGGTAACCCATGTAGCTTGAATATTTCTTTGATAAACACTCTTGCAATGTCGGAGGCTTTATAGTTTGTCTTTACTGGAATCAGGTGTGCAACCTTAGTAAGCATGTCAACTACAACCATAATGGAGTTGTATCCTCCTTGGACTTGGGGTAAGCCCACCACAAAATCCATACTGATGAATTCCCATTTCATTTGGGGAATGTCAAGTGGTTGTAATTTTCCTGGCATCATGACATGTTCAGCCTTGATACGTTGGCAAGACAAACATTCAGTGACATATTTGAGAACGTCACCTTCGAGTCTCTCCCAATGATAGCTCTTCCTAACTGCATTAAGAGTTTTTGCATAGCCAGGATGTCCCGCGAAAGGGGAATCATGAGCTTCCCATAATATCTTCTGCTTAAGTGACTGGCTTGTTGGTATACATAACCTTGTTCTGTAATAATAGACAAGTCCATTATCAGTGGGAAATTCCCGATACTTAGCTTGTGACTTCAGATTCTGCTCTTTGGTAGCTATTTCTTTTATCATGGTTTGGTAGGCCAAATCATGGCTTGCTTCTTCTTTAGCTAGTTCGAGTATAGGGTTGCTTGGCATAGATACCTTTGTAGCCAGAGATCTGGCCGTTGATGGATTCTGCAAGATTAGGGAGTTTAGGAATGCCTTGCGACTGAGTGCATCGGCAACTACATTCTCTTTCCCCGGTCGATACTCGATTTCAAAATCATACTCCTCCAATACTTCGATCCATCGACGTTGCCTCATGTTGAGCTCGTTCTGGGTAAAAATCCATTTGAGACTCTTATGATCTGTTACTAGAGTAAACTTGTTACCCAACAGGTAGTGTCTCCAAAGCTTTAGAGCATGGATGACAGCTAATAACTCCAGATCATGCGTGGCATAATTCTTTTCATGATTCTTCAATTTCCTTGAAGAGTATGCTACTGGATGACCTTCCTGCATGAGTACACACCCCAAGGCAAGAATGCTGGCATCAGTTACTACCTCGAACTCCTTATTGAGGTCGGGAAGTTTCAGAATAGGTGCTGATGCCAAACATTGCTTCAATTGGTCGAAGCTATTTTGCTCGGGAGTTGACCATGTAACAGAAGTCTGCTTCTTTAGTAAGTCGGTAAGAGGTGCTGCAATCAAAGCACAGTTTTTGATAAAGACCCTATACCATCCTGTCTAGCCAAGAAAACTGCGTATTTCTTTAACGGATACTGGTATTGGCCATTCAAGCACATCTCTGACTTTGGCTGGGTCTACTGATATTCCTTCTGATGATACTATGAATCCTAGATATTCAATCTGACGTTTGAAGAATGCACACTTCTTCATTTTTGCATACAGCTTATGAGACCTCATTGTCTCAAGGACAATCCGTAGTTGAGGTTCATGATCTTCTTCCTGTTTAGAATAGACTAAAATATCATCGAAGAAGACAAGCACGAAATCATCAAGATATGGTCTAAAGATATCCTTTATTAACCTATTGAATGTGGCAGGCACATTCGTAAGCCCTAATCCAGTAGTTGCTTGAGTTGTTCCTTCAACTCAATTGCTTCCGATATAGACATTCTATAGGGTCTCTTCGCAATTGGCACAGCTCCTATTACTAGCTTGATCTCATGATCTACTTCACTTTGAAGCGAGAGTTCTGTTAACTCTTCAGAAGCTACGTCCACGTATCCCTTCAGCCAAGTGACCAAATCACTTTACTTCTTTATCAATATTCATAGTCAAGACAATCGGAAAAAAAAAGTTTTATTCCATTCATATCAGCATAGCCCTTTCGAGGTACAATTATTTCTTGGGGCGATGGAACAAGTTAATACATTAATTCGAGGAGAATAAGATATTATTGCATTCAGCTACAGGAACTGAGTAGTAGTACGGATTGGGGTCATCGATTTTCAGGAATCGATAGTTCATTGGAAGATTAGGGTATCTTTTCCTTTGATATCCCTTCTTCTCATGACGTCCCAAAACCTTGATTCGGTCGGCAGGGATTCTTTGAATCACTTCCCCGTACACATACTTATTCTGGTTAACCCTTCGACCTCCGACCTGTAGGGTCGCGTTTGCATGAGCCTCAACAAAGACGAACAGCTTTACGATCTTCAAACCCTCCATCCACTTGATTCTCTTCAAGTTAATTTGAAGGTACACAGGTTGATAGGCAGTTATGTAATAGATCCCTAAAACACCCATCCATCTCCATTCCACGTACACAGGTGATGGATTGTAAATGCGGTCTAGGATGTTCATCATTTCAATTCTCTGCCTATAATGCGGAGAATGCATTGCCGTCATAAACATGATCCGGAACACCAAAAACTTGTTCCACGCCTCGTAATTCTGCAAGACAGTATTGAAGGTAAGGAAATGTTTGGACAGCAACAATTTCTTTGCTTCATTTTTAATGAAATCTCATGAAAACAATTCCATTGTTGGTCGGCTCTGATACCAACTGTAACGTGTCCACTAGAATCCTCTAGGACACGTCTTGGCAGTCCATCGGAAGGCTGTCTAGAGAACTCCGCCCGGCACTCCCATGGAATGTTACGGGCTTTGTAATCTAGGTCTTTCCGCGTCTGCCACGTAGCGGAAGTGTCCTGGCCGTTTCCCACTTAGGATCGACCGGAATTAAGGTTTTCTAGTTTGGTCATTGGCTAGCAGCAACTAGCGTCAGACCCGAGCGAACTACTTTACGCAGAAACGCCAGGTCCGAAGCGGATTCACGCTGCACTTGGTTCAAGGAGAATGGGAAACGAGAGGGATGCAAGGCTCGACCCTCTGCCATAAGGCATAGTCCCATTCCGTTCCCCTAAAACAGCGTGAATTGGGTAATAGTTAATTCTAAGTCATCGTTCTCGTTACTTGTTTTGGAGATGACGATCATCCTCTGTTTGCCGAAGACTTTGAGAAAAGTTCCCGGCTGACCGGGACCACCCATCCATAGGACGGACCCATGGTCCATCCTCCGCACTTTCCTCGGTTTGTTTTAGTTATGTAATTACCTACCACATTAGTTTGACATATAACAAACAGCTTCTTTGATTAACCCTGTTATGCACTGGTTCCTTCACGTAATCTTATCACAGGACATAAAGAAAAACAATGCCAAACAACTTCTTTATTATCATTTTATCCTTTTATCTTTGAAATACAAGGAGTTCCGCCCGTAGGCTTTTCATAATCCGCCCGAAGGCTATCCAGTAATCCACCAGGGATCACTAATCCAAGTTTCCGCCCGTAGACTAGTATGCGGGCCTCGAGATCCAATCCCGAGTCACGTTAGCCTCTTGTGCAGGGCCCGGAAGGCGAGGGATTTACGGCCAGAGCCCCCTCTGGCACCCAAGCGTCCTCCTGCTCCAAGTAGAACTCAACGGAGAGACCTCTCACGGCGGGTTCGGTCCACGTTCCCGGCGCGGTTAACAACCCCCTTGGTTAGGGTCAGGCAGGCAGTCGGGGGTAACTGAAGCTGCCTCTCCCTTCAGGCCTTCAACCTGAAGTATTTAGATATCTTTTCATCCTTTAGTTCATTGAGCAAACAATGCAAACAGTGCTTTCTAAACTGTTACAAGCACAATCAATTCCAATGGTCGTTTAGCTGGCAAACTGTTAAGGAGCGACTCCTTTTCTCCGAATGCAACCCGCATTCGATCCGGAACCAATTGCAACTTGGCAAGATTCCTATCATTCTTGGGTTAGGGTCATACCCTACCAATACTTTAGGTTTTGTTATGGTAGATTCCAGCGACCATATCGCTTCAATCTATTGATTGGTCAATTGCTTCCAGGCAAATACCTAACTTTCCTTTTCCTTAGCAACTATTTCCCAGGAAAGGTGATGTAACAGGATGATTACTCGTCCTTTTGTAGGTTATCTTAGCGCAATAACTTGCCAACATCATTTCCAAGAAATGACAAAACTCTCTTGTGGACAAATCTCAAGTCTATGCGACGTGGCAACTTTTTGTACATGTGTTGTATCTCTTCCACGGGATCATTTCACCCATTGAATGGCGTATTCAGGTTACGGAATTAACTTCAGGCGAGTAGCAGGGTTTAGGGTGTCTTCTTACCCAACCTATTCCTAACTATATTGGTCCACGGTCCTAGGACTTTCCAACCCAGTCGGAGTTTCATCATTTGAACGAATGATCCTTAGGATAAAACCTTAGATCATTTTATGCATGAGCATCCAATTGATTCGACATCTCGTGAATGTGTGTAAGGTCTTTGGGTTTGCGGGTTTTGACTTGGCAACCAGTGTAAAACTAGGTCGAATTCTTATTGCACTAAACCCTAGTTAGCACTTGAGATACCTATCATATCGACCCAACCATGTCCATAAGAATCCTTGTGGTTTAGGTGACTTAGTCAACTCAATATACTTGTCTTGCGTCACGGATGAACCTTTCCTAAAGGTAATAAACTAGATCTAGTGGAGATTAATAGTTACAATTACACCAATGCGTGTAAACATGCGATTCACTGCTTCTACGCATCACATGGTTCACAATAACCCTATCCTTCCTTGCTAAGGTAAAAATGCCTGATAACCTGGACACTAACTTTCCTAGGTCCTACTAGGACTTACATCAAATAGTCAGGCCTACAACCTTATTGTCTATACTTAAAATCTTATGCTTTGTCTCCTAAATGCGGCTCCTAATGAATGACATTTTTGCATGATGACTATGCAATACGCAACGTTCTCCTAGCTACAATGAAGTTCATACAAAACTACAGCTAGTGATAATTTATTCCATTTTACATGCCACTTGCAAGCCCATAAGATAATTTCCGTACTCTCTTCTATTTCTTTTCGGATAATATCTTATGGGTGTTAACTTTTCCTCATGAAATCATTACGAGGAGGATGTTGCCTAACATGCGGCACATACTTATTCCTACCATGTCTAAGAAGAAAAAATGCACTTATAAATTCCATTTCTTTGCCTAAGTAATATATGTTTAGACTCATTACTTTGATAACGTACCAAAATAGCATCATGCAGCTAGTCTCCTAAGGCGGGCAACCCGTTTCAATTTCATGGCATGCTTCAACCTTGCCTATCGTTTCAAGAGATACTTTATCAAATGTCTTTTTACCACTGCCACATGCATTAAAAATAAGCGTAAAAATGCATTCTTCCCTATGGAACTAAGCGCACCTAATCATTTCTTTAAGCGAAAATAAACTTGAAAGAACCTGGACTTGTGGGCTCGGGGAGATATCCACTTGTATGCTCGGAGATGAACCTTCCGCAGGCGCACCTTGTGATCTTTTTGGGGCCATCGTGGGCGTGGTCTCGGCTTCTGGTTAGTCTTTGCGATCTACGAATTGACTTGCCTTGGCATGCAACCTCCCGACCTTTGCCTTTTTCCCTCGTACGCAGGAGATTCCTTTACGAGATTTCGGATAAATGGTGCTTGCGGAAGAGGGCTTTATGAGTTCTTTAGGGAAAACCCGGGTTGGCACGGAATTGATTCACGGATGGCTTGTGGGCTTTGAAGTCTTTTTGCGAAAAGCCTTTTACGAAGGGTCTTGTGGGAGGTCTTTATGGGCTTCACCTTCTCCTCTTCAAAGTCCCGGGGAGGGGGGTATGAACGGGTCTATGGGGATGTAGTGGGAAGGGGGACTTAAGGAAGCCCCCCCCTTAGAAGCTTCTTAAGAAGCTTCTAAGAAGCTTCTAGTCGTCAGCAGCACGTCGATGGGGGGGGGGAAGGGGTCGTGATCCAGGCGGGCGGCGGACTGGCGGACTGCAGCGCGGCGACCTCCTACAGCACGGCGACCTCCTGCTGCAGCACGGCGACCTCCTCCTACAGCCGGCCTCTGTCTGCACGGTCCTCCCCTCTAGCCTCCCCCCCTCTAGCTAGGGGGTGTTTATATAGGCATGGGGGGGGAAAAGGCCTCCACCACGTGGAGGACTCATGGCCTTCCCTCCTCATGCATTCCCTACTCACTCTTCCTTAGGCCATACCTCCCCACACTCCCTCTCCTCCAGCCATGCATCGGCTGGGGGAAGGGATAATTAAAAAAATTTGCCTAAAATTTATCCAATTGTCCCTTCAAAAAGGGTGTTCCCTCGCGACTTTTACGGTCCTCAACCCCAGCCTCTAATTCACAATGTGGAGGCTACATTTTTGGAGCGTGAATGGTATGGATTATGCTCACAATAATACGATGTAGGGGATAACCTTGCACAGGGTTTACACGGCGTGCGGGAAGTTAATATTTACGGTACGCAGTGCGCGGAAATATTACATTCTCTCCCCCTTAGAAGAATCGAGATGTCCTCATCTCGAGATAAACTGGGGATATTGAAGATTGAGAGAGCTTTCATCCATCCAGGTAGCATCCTCTTCGGGATAATCTTTCCACCGGACGAGGCATTCTTTCAAGGTTCTAGATCTCAATTGTCTCTCCCTGACATCTAAAATCTTTTCCGGTCTTAGTTCAAGGACTCCTTGACTAGGCATTACAATTTGTTGGTCATCAAGTACATGATTTGGGTTGGGTACATATTTTTTTAAGAGACTAATATGGAACACATTGTGAACCTTTAGGTTATCAGGAAGTTGCAATTTATAAGCATTGGGTCCCAGGCATTTGAGGATTTTATACGGTCCACAATACCTTGGACTTAGCTTCTTGCATTCACCTAGAGATAGAGGACTCTTTTTCGGCCGTACACGAATGAAGACCATGTCTCCTTCTCCGAAGACCCTCTCTTGGCGTTTCAAATCCGCATATGCCTTTTGTCTATCTTTGGCTGCTTGTATATCTTGTCTTATTGACCTTATTTGGTCATCCATGTCCTCCAACATTTGTCTTGAAGCTTCCACCCTTAGGGTAGGATCAGAAAAATTTAGGGGACTTCGACAATCATGACCATACAATGCCTGGAAAGGGGTCATTTGAATGCTCTGCTGGTAAGAAGCGTTGTAGGCAAATTCTACTGACGGTAAGTACTGAATCCATCTCTTCGGTTCCCGACAGCAGTAAGCCCTAAGCATATCCTCAATGATTTGATTTACTCGCTCTGTTTGTCCATCTGTTTGGGGATGGTAGGCAGTGCTAAAACAGAGTTGAGTTCCAATAGCTTCAAAGATAGCTCTCCAAAATTGTGAAGTGAAGAGAGAGTCTCGATCGCTAATGATCCTTCTAGGTAACCCATGTAGCTTGAATATTTCTTTGATAAACACCCTTGCAATGTCGGAGGCTTTATAGTTTGTCTTTACTGGAATCAGGTGTGCAACCTTAGTAAGCATGTCAACTACAACCATAATGGAGTTGTATCCTCCTTGGACTTGGGGTAAGCCCACCACAAAATCCATACTGATGAATTCCCATTTCATTTGGGGAATGTCAAGTGGTTGTAATTTTCCTGGCATCATGACATGTTCAGCCTTGATACGTTGGCAAGACAAACATTCAGTGACATATTTGAGAACGTCACCTTCGAGTCTCTCCCAATGATAGCTCTTCCTAACTGCATTAAGAGTTTTTGCATAGCCAGGATGTCCCGCGAAAGGGGAATCATGAGCTTCCCATAATATCTTCTGCTTAAGTGACTGGCTTGTTGGTATACATAACCTTGTTCTGTAATAATAGACAAGTCCATTATCAGTGGGAAATTCCCGATACTTAGCTTGTGACTTCAGATTCTGCTCTTTGGTAGCTATTTCTTTTATCATGGTTTGGTAGGCCAAATCATGGCTTGCTTCTTCTTTAGCTAGTTCGAGTATAGGGTTGCTTGGCATAGATACCTTTGTAGCCAGAGATCTGGCCGTTGATGGATTCTGCAAGATTAGGGAGTTTAGGAATGCCTTGCGACTGAGTGCATCGGCAACTACATTCTCTTTCCCCGGTCGATACTCGATTTCAAAATCATACTCCTCCAATACTTCGATCCATCGACGTTGCCTCATGTTGAGCTCGTTCTGGGTAAAAATCCATTTGAGACTCTTATGATCTGTTACTAGAGTAAACTTGTTACCCAACAGGTAGTGTCTCCAAAGCTTTAGAGCATGGATGACAGCTAATAACTCCAGATCATGCGTGGCATAATTCTTTTCATGATTCTTCAATTTCCTTGAAGAGTATGCTACTGGATGACCTTCCTGCATGAGTACACACCCCAAGGCAAGAATGCTGGCATCAGTTACTACCTCGAACTCCTTATTGAGGTCGGGAAGTTTCAGAATAGGTGCTGATGCCAAACATTGCTTCAATTGGTCGAAGCTATTTTGCTCGGGAGTTGACCATGTAACAGAAGTCTGCTTCTTTAGTAAGTCGGTAAGAGGTGCTGCAATCAAAGCACAGTTTTTGATAAAGACCCTATACCATCCTGTCTAGCCAAGAAAACTGCGTATTTCTTTAACGGATATTGGTATTGGCCATTCAAGCACATCTCTGACTTTGGCTGGGTCTACTGATATTCCTTCTGATGATACTATGAATCCTAGATATTCAATCTGACGTTTGAAGAATGCACACTTCTTCATTTTTGCATACAGCTTATGAGACCTCATTGTCTCAAGGACAATCCGTAGTTGAGGTTCATGATCTTCTTCCTGTTTAGAATAGACTAAAATATCATCGAAGAAGACAAGCACGAAATCATCAAGATATGGTCTAAAGATATCCTTTATTAACCTATTGAATGTGGCAGGCACATTCGTAAGCCCTAATCCAGTAGTTGCTTGAGTTGTTCCTTCAACTCAATTGCTTCCGATATAGACATTCTATAGGGTCTCTTCGCAATTGGCACAGCTCCTATTACTAGCTTGATCTCATGATCTACTTCACTTTGAAGCGAGAGTTCTGTTAACTCTTCAGAAGCTACGTCCACGTATCCCTTCAGCCAAGTGACCAAATCACTTTACTTCTTTATCAATATTCATAGTCAAGACAATCGGAAAAAAAAAGTTTTATTCCATTCATATCAGCATAGCCCTTTCGAGGTACAATTATTTCTTGGGGCGATGGAACAAGTTAATACATTAATTCGAGGAGAATAAGATATTATTGCATTCAGCTACAGGAACTGAGTAGTAGTACGGATTGGGGTCATCGATTTTCAGGAATCGATAGTTCATTGGAAGATTAGGGTATCTTTTCCTTTGATATCCCTTCTTCTCATGACGTCCCAAAACCTTGATTCGGTCGGCAGGGATTCTTTGAATCACTTCCCCGTACACATACTTATTCTGGTTAACCCTTCGACCTCCGACCTGTAGGGTCGCGTTTGCATGAGCCTCAACAAAGACGAACAGCTTTACGATCTTCAAACCCTCCATCCACTTGATTCTCTTCAAGTTAATTTGAAGGTACACAGGTTGATAGGCAATTATGTAATAGATCCCTAAAACACCCATCCATCTCCATTCCACGTACACAGGTGATGGATTGTAAATGCGGTCTAGGATGTTCATCATTTCAATTCTCTGCCTATAATGCGGAGAATGCATTGCCGTCATAAACATGATCCGGAACACCAAAAACTTGTTCCACGCCTCGTAATTCTGCAAGACAGTATTGAAGGTAAGGAAATGTTTGGACAGCAACAATTTCTTTACTTCATTTTTAATGAAATCTCATGAAAACAATTCCATTGTTGGTCGGCTCTGATACCAACTGTAACGTGTCCACTAGAATCCTCTAGGACACGTCTTGGCAGTCCATCGGAAGGCTGTCTAGAGAACTCCGCCCGGCACTCCCATGGAATGTTACGGGCTTTGTAATCTAGGTCTTTCCGCGTCTGCCACGTAGCGGAAGTGTCCTGGCCGTTTCCCACTTAGGATCGACCGGAATTAAGGTTTTCTAGTTTGGTCATTGGCTAGCAGCAACTAGCGTCAGACCCGAGCGAACTACTTTACGCAGAAACGCCAGGTCCGAAGCGGATTCACGCTGCACTTGGTTCAAGGAGAATGGGAAACGAGAGGGATGCAAGGCTCGACCCTCTGCCATAAGGCATAGTCCCATTCCGTTCCCCTAAAACAGCGTGAATTGGGTAATAGTTAATTCTAAGTCATCGTTCTCGTTACTTGTTTTGGAGATGACGATCATCCTCTGTTTGCCGAAGACTTTGAGAAAAGTTCCCGGCTGACCGGGACCACCCATCCATAGGACGGACCCATGGTCCATCCTCCGCACTTTCCTCGGTTTGTTTTAGTTATGTAATTACCTACCACATTAGTTTGACATATAACAAACAGCTTCTTTGATTAACCCTGTTATGCACTGGTTCCTTCACGTAATCTTATCACAGGACATAAAGAAAAACAATGCCAAACAACTTCTTTATTATCATTTTATCCTTTTATCTTTGAAATACAAGGAGTTCCGCCCGTAGGCTTTTCATAATCCGCCCGAAGGCTATCCAGTAATCCACCAGGGATCACTAATCCAAGTTTCCGCCCGTAGACTAGTATGCGGGCCTCGAGATCCAATCCCGAGTCACGTTAGCCTCTTGTGCAGGGCCCGGAAGGCGAGGGATTTACGGCCAGAGCCCCCTCTGGCACCCAAGCGTCCTCCTGCTCCAAGTAGAACTCAACGGAGAGACCTCTCACGGCGGGTTCGGTCCACGTTCCCGGCGCGGTTAACAACCCCCTTGGTTAGGGTCAGGCAGGCAGTCGGGGGTAACTGAAGCTGCCTCTCCCTTCAGGCCTTCAACCTGAAGTATTTAGATATCTTTTCATCCTTTAGTTCATTGAGCAAACAATGCAAACAGTGCTTTCTAAACTGTTACAAGCACAATCAATTCCAATGGTCGTTTAGCTGGCAAACTGTTAAGGAGCGACTCCTTTTCTCCGAATGCAACCCGCATTCGATCCGGAACCAATTGCAACTTGGCAAGATTCCTATCATTCTTGGGTTAGGGTCATACCCTACCAATACTTTAGGTTTTGTTATGGTAGATTCCAGCGACCATATCGCTTCAATCTATTGATTGGTCAATTGCTTCCAGGCAAATACCTAACTTTCCTTTTCCTTAGCAACTATTTCCCAGGAAAGGTGATGTAACAGGATGATTACTCGTCCTTTTGTAGGTTATCTTAGCGCAATAACTTGCCAACATCATTTCCAAGAAATGACAAAACTCTCTTGTGGACAAATCTCAAGTCTATGCGACGTGGCAACTTTTTGTACATGTGTTGTATCTCTTCCACGGGATCATTTCACCCATTGAATGGCGTATTCAGGTTACGGAATTAACTTCAGGCGAGTAGCAGGGTTTAGGGTGTCTTCTTACCCAACCTATTCCTAACTATATTGGTCCACGGTCCTAGGACTTTCCAACCCAGTCGGAGTTTCATCATTTGAACGAATGATCCTTAGGATAAAACCTTAGATCATTTTATGCATGAGCATCCAATTGATTCGACATCTCGTGAATGTGTGTAAGGTCTTTGGGTTTGCGGGTTTTGACTTGGCAACCAGTGTAAAACTAGGTCGAATTCTTATTGCACTAAACCCTAGTTAGCACTTGAGATACCTATCATATCGACCCAACCATGTCCATAAGAATCCTTGTGGTTTAGGTGACTTAGTCAACTCAATATACTTGTCTTGCGTCACGGATGAACCTTTCCTAAAGGTAATAAACTAGATCTAGTGGAGATTAATAGTTACAATTACACCAATGCGTGTAAACATGCGATTCACTGCTTCTACGCATCACATGGTTCACAATAACCCTATCCTTCCTTGCTAAGGTAAAAATGCCTGATAACCTGGACACTAACTTTCCTAGGTCCTACTAGGACTTACATCAAATAGTCAGGCCTACAACCTTATTGTCTATACTTAAAATCTTATGCTTTGTCTCCTAAATGCGGCTCCTAATGAATGACATTTTTGCATGATGACTATGCAATACGCAACGTTCTCCTAGCTACAATGAAGTTCATACAAAACTACAGCTAGTGATAATTTATTCCATTTTACATGCCACTTGCAAGCCCATAAGATAATTTCCGTACTCTCTTCTATTTCTTTTCGGATAATATCTTATGGGTGTTAACTTTTCCTCATGAAATCATTACGAGGAGGATGTTGCCTAACATGCGGCACATACTTATTCCTACCATGTCTAAGAAGAAAAAATGCACTTATAAATTCCATTTCTTTGCCTAAGTAATATATGTTTAGACTCATTACTTTGATAACGTACCAAAATAGCATCATGCAGCTAGTCTCCTAAGGCGGGCAACCCGTTTCAATTTCATGGCATGCTTCAACCTTGCCTATCGTTTCAAGAGATACTTTATCAAATGTCTTTTTACCACTGCCACATGCATTAAAAATAAGCGTAAAAATGCATTCTTCCCTATGGAACTAAGCGCACCTAATCATTTCTTTAAGCGAAAATAAACTTGAAAGAACCTGGACTTGTGGGCTCGGGGAGATATCCACTTGTATGCTCGGAGATGAACCTTCCGCAGGCGCACCTTGTGATCTTTTTGGGGCCATCGTGGGCGTGGTCTCGGCTTCTGGTTAGTCTTTGCGATCTACGAATTGACTTGCCTTGGCATGCAACCTCCCGACCTTTGCCTTTTTCCCTCGTACGCAGGAGATTCCTTTACGAGATTTCGGATAAATGGTGCTTGCGGAAGAGGGCTTTATGAGTTCTTTAGGGAAAACCCGGGTTGGCACGGAATTGATTCACGGATGGCTTGTGGGCTTTGAAGTCTTTTTGCGAAAAGCCTTTTACGAAGGGTCTTGTGGGAGGTCTTTATGGGCTTCACCTTCTCCTCTTCAAAGTCCCGGGGAGGGGGGTATGAACGGGTCTATGGGGATGTAGTGGGAAGGGGGACTTAAGGAAGCCCCCCCCTTAGAAGCTTCTTAAGAAGCTTCTAAGAAGCTTCTAGTCGTCAGCAGCACGTCGATGGGGGGGGGGAAGGGGTCGTGATCCAGGCGGGCGGCGGACTGGCGGACTGCAGCGCGGCGACCTCCTACAGCACGGCGACCTCCTGCTGCAGCACGGCGACCTCCTCCTACAGCCGGCCTCTGTCTGCACGGTCCTCCCCTCTAGCCTCCCCCCCTCTAGCTAGGGGGTGTTTATATAGGCATGGGGGGGGAAAAGGCCTCCACCACGTGGAGGACTCATGGCCTTCCCTCCTCATGCATTCCCTACTCACTCTTCCTTAGGCCATACCTCCCCACACTCCCTCTCCTCCAGCCATGCATCGGCTGGGGGAAGGGATAATTAAAAAAATTTGCCTAAAATTTATCCAATTGTCCCTTCAAAAAGGGTGTTCCCTCGCGACTTTTACGGTCCTCAACCCCAGCCTCTAATTCACAATGTGGAGGCTACATTTTTGGAGCGTGAATGGTATGGATTATGCTCACAATAATACGATGTAGGGGATAACCTTGCACAGGGTTTACACGGCGTGCGGGAAGTTAATATTTACGGTACGCAGTGCGCGGAAATATTACATTCTCTCCCCCTTAGAAGAATCGAGATGTCCTCATCTCGAGATAAACTGGGGATATTGAAGATTGAGAGAGCTTTCATCCATCCAGGTAGCATCCTCTTCGGGATAATCTTTCCACCGGACGAGGCATTCTTTCAAGGTTCTAGATCTCAATTGTCTCTCCCTGACATCTAAAATCTTTTCCGGTCTTAGTTCAAGGACTCCTTGACTAGGCATTACAATTTGTTGGTCATCAAGTACATGATTTGGGTTGGGTACATATTTTTTTAAGAGACTAATATGGAACACATTGTGAACCTTTAGGTTATCAGGAAGTTGCAATTTATAAGCATTGGGTCCCAGGCATTTGAGGATTTTATACGGTCCACAATACCTTGGACTTAGCTTCTTGCATTCACCTAGAGATAGAGGACTCTTTTTCGGCCGTACACGAATGAAGACCATGTCTCCTTCTCCGAAGACCCTCTCTTGGCGTTTCAAATCCGCATATGCCTTTTGTCTATCTTTGGCTGCTTGTATATCTTGTCTTATTGACCTTATTTGGTCATCCATGTCCTCCAACATTTGTCTTGAAGCTTCCACCCTTAGGGTAGGATCAGAAAAATTTAGGGGACTTCGACAATCATGACCATACAATGCCTGGAAAGGGGTCATTTGAATGCTCTGCTGGTAAGAAGCGTTGTAGGCAAATTCTACTGACGGTAAGTACTGAATCCATCTCTTCGGTTCCCGACAGCAGTAAGCCCTAAGCATATCCTCAATGATTTGATTTACTCGCTCTGTTTGTCCATCTGTTTGGGGATGGTAGGCAGTGCTAAAACAGAGTTGAGTTCCAATAGCTTCAAAGATAGCTCTCCAAAATTGTGAAGTGAAGAGAGAGTCTCGATCGCTAATGATCCTTCTAGGTAACCCATGTAGCTTGAATATTTCTTTGATAAACACTCTTGCAATGTCGGAGGCTTTATAGTTTGTCTTTACTGGAATCAGGTGTGCAACCTTAGTAAGCATGTCAACTACAACCATAATGGAGTTGTATCCTCCTTGGACTTGGGGTAAGCCCACCACAAAATCCATACTGATGAATTCCCATTTCATTTGGGGAATGTCAAGTGGTTGTAATTTTCCTGGCATCATGACATGTTCAGCCTTGATACGTTGGCAAGACAAACATTCAGTGACATATTTGAGAACGTCACCTTCGAGTCTCTCCCAATGATAGCTCTTCCTAACTGCATTAAGAGTTTTTGCATAGCCAGGATGTCCCGCGAAAGGGGAATCATGAGCTTCCCATAATATCTTCTGCTTAAGTGACTGGCTTGTTGGTATACATAACCTTGTTCTGTAATAATAGACAAGTCCATTATCAGTGGGAAATTCCCGATACTTAGCTTGTGACTTCAGATTCTGCTCTTTGGTAGCTATTTCTTTTATCATGGTTTGGTAGGCCAAATCATGGCTTGCTTCTTCTTTAGCTAGTTCGAGTATAGGGTTGCTTGGCATAGATACCTTTGTAGCCAGAGATCTGGCCGTTGATGGATTCTGCAAGATTAGGGAGTTTAGGAATGCCTTGCGACTGAGTGCATCGGCAACTACATTCTCTTTCCCCGGTCGATACTCGATTTCAAAATCATACTCCTCCAATACTTCGATCCATCGACGTTGCCTCATGTTGAGCTCGTTCTGGGTAAAAATCCATTTGAGACTCTTATGATCTGTTACTAGAGTAAACTTGTTACCCAACAGGTAGTGTCTCCAAAGCTTTAGAGCATGGATGACAGCTAATAACTCCAGATCATGCGTGGCATAATTCTTTTCATGATTCTTCAATTTCCTTGAAGAGTATGCTACTGGATGACCTTCCTGCATGAGTACACACCCCAAGGCAAGAATGCTGGCATCAGTTACTACCTCGAACTCCTTATTGAGGTCGGGAAGTTTCAGAATAGGTGCTGATGCCAAACATTGCTTCAATTGGTCGAAGCTATTTTGCTCGGGAGTTGACCATGTAACAGAAGTCTGCTTCTTTAGTAAGTCGGTAAGAGGTGCTGCAATCAAAGCACAGTTTTTGATAAAGACCCTATACCATCCTGTCTAGCCAAGAAAACTGCGTATTTCTTTAACGGATACTGGTATTGGCCATTCAAGCACATCTCTGACTTTGGCTGGGTCTACTGATATTCCTTCTGATGATACTATGAATCCTAGATATTCAATCTGACGTTTGAAGAATGCACACTTCTTCATTTTTGCATACAGCTTATGAGACCTCATTGTCTCAAGGACAATCCGTAGTTGAGGTTCATGATCTTCTTCCTGTTTAGAATAGACTAAAATATCATCGAAGAAGACAAGCACGAAATCATCAAGATATGGTCTAAAGATATCCTTTATTAACCTATTGAATGTGGCAGGCACATTCGTAAGCCCTAATCCAGTAGTTGCTTGAGTTGTTCCTTCAACTCAATTGCTTCCGATATAGACATTCTATAGGGTCTCTTCGCAATTGGCACAGCTCCTATTACTAGCTTGATCTCATGATCTACTTCACTTTGAAGCGAGAGTTCTGTTAACTCTTCAGAAGCTACGTCCACGTATCCCTTCAGCCAAGTGACCAAATCACTTTACTTCTTTATCAATATTCATAGTCAAGACAATCGGAAAAAAAAAGTTTTATTCCATTCATATCAGCATAGCCCTTTCGAGGTACAATTATTTCTTGGGGCGATGGAACAAGTTAATACATTAATTCGAGGAGAATAAGATATTATTGCATTCAGCTACAGGAACTGAGTAGTAGTACGGATTGGGGTCATCGATTTTCAGGAATCGATAGTTCATTGGAAGATTAGGGTATCTTTTCCTTTGATATCCCTTCTTCTCATGACGTCCCAAAACCTTGATTCGGTCGGCAGGGATTCTTTGAATCACTTCCCCGTACACATACTTATTCTGGTTAACCCTTCGACCTCCGACCTGTAGGGTCGCGTTTGCATGAGCCTCAACAAAGACGAACAGCTTTACGATCTTCAAACCCTCCATCCACTTGATTCTCTTCAAGTTAATTTGAAGGTACACAGGTTGATAGGCAGTTATGTAATAGATCCCTAAAACACCCATCCATCTCCATTCCACGTACACAGGTGATGGATTGTAAATGCGGTCTAGGATGTTCATCATTTCAATTCTCTGCCTATAATGCGGAGAATGCATTGCCGTCATAAACATGATCCGGAACACCAAAAACTTGTTCCACGCCTCGTAATTCTGCAAGACAGTATTGAAGGTAAGGAAATGTTTGGACAGCAACAATTTCTTTACTTCATTTTTAATGAAATCTCATGAAAACAATTCCATTGTTGGTCGGCTCTGATACCAACTGTAACGTGTCCACTAGAATCCTCTAGGACACGTCTTGGCAGTCCATCGGAAGGCTGTCTAGAGAACTCCGCCCGGCACTCCCATGGAATGTTACGGGCTTTGTAATCTAGGTCTTTCCGCGTCTGCCACGTAGCGGAAGTGTCCTGGCCGTTTCCCACTTAGGATCGACCGGAATTAAGGTTTTCTAGTTTGGTCATTGGCTAGCAGCAACTAGCGTCAGACCCGAGCGAACTACTTTACGCAGAAACGCCAGGTCCGAAGCGGATTCACGCTGCACTTGGTTCAAGGAGAATGGGAAACGAGAGGGATGCAAGGCTCGACCCTCTGCCATAAGGCATAGTCCCATTCCGTTCCCCTAAAACAGCGTGAATTGGGTAATAGTTAATTCTAAGTCATCGTTCTCGTTACTTGTTTTGGAGATGACGATCATCCTCTGTTTGCCGAAGACTTTGAGAAAAGTTCCCGGCTGACCGGGACCACCCATCCATAGGACGGACCCATGGTCCATCCTCCGCACTTTCCTCGGTTTGTTTTAGTTATGTAATTACCTACCACATTAGTTTGACATATAACAAACAGCTTCTTTGATTAACCCTGTTATGCACTGGTTCCTTCACGTAATCTTATCACAGGACATAAAGAAAAACAATGCCAAACAACTTCTTTATTATCATTTTATCCTTTTATCTTTGAAATACAAGGAGTTCCGCCCGTAGGCTTTTCATAATCCGCCCGAAGGCTATCCAGTAATCCACCAGGGATCACTAATCCAAGTTTCCGCCCGTAGACTAGTATGCGGGCCTCGAGATCCAATCCCGAGTCACGTTAGCCTCTTGTGCAGGGCCCGGAAGGCGAGGGATTTACGGCCAGAGCCCCCTCTGGCACCCAAGCGTCCTCCTGCTCCAAGTAGAACTCAACGGAGAGACCTCTCACGGCGGGTTCGGTCCACGTTCCCGGCGCGGTTAACAACCCCCTTGGTTAGGGTCAGGCAGGCAGTCGGGGGTAACTGAAGCTGCCTCTCCCTTCAGGCCTTCAACCTGAAGTATTTAGATATCTTTTCATCCTTTAGTTCATTGAGCAAACAATGCAAACAGTGCTTTCTAAACTGTTACAAGCACAATCAATTCCAATGGTCGTTTAGCTGGCAAACTGTTAAGGAGCGACTCCTTTTCTCCGAATGCAACCCGCATTCGATCCGGAACCAATTGCAACTTGGCAAGATTCCTATCATTCTTGGGTTAGGGTCATACCCTACCAATACTTTAGGTTTTGTTATGGTAGATTCCAGCGACCATATCGCTTCAATCTATTGATTGGTCAATTGCTTCCAGGCAAATACCTAACTTTCCTTTTCCTTAGCAACTATTTCCCAGGAAAGGTGATGTAACAGGATGATTACTCGTCCTTTTGTAGGTTATCTTAGCGCAATAACTTGCCAACATCATTTCCAAGAAATGACAAAACTCTCTTGTGGACAAATCTCAAGTCTATGCGACGTGGCAACTTTTTGTACATGTGTTGTATCTCTTCCACGGGATCATTTCACCCATTGAATGGCGTATTCAGGTTACGGAATTAACTTCAGGCGAGTAGCAGGGTTTAGGGTGTCTTCTTACCCAACCTATTCCTAACTATATTGGTCCACGGTCCTAGGACTTTCCAACCCAGTCGGAGTTTCATCATTTGAACGAATGATCCTTAGGATAAAACCTTAGATCATTTTATGCATGAGCATCCAATTGATTCGACATCTCGTGAATGTGTGTAAGGTCTTTGGGTTTGCGGGTTTTGACTTGGCAACCAGTGTAAAACTAGGTCGAATTCTTATTGCACTAAACCCTAGTTAGCACTTGAGATACCTATCATATCGACCCAACCATGTCCATAAGAATCCTTGTGGTTTAGGTGACTTAGTCAACTCAATATACTTGTCTTGCGTCACGGATGAACCTTTCCTAAAGGTAATAAACTAGATCTAGTGGAGATTAATAGTTACAATTACACCAATGCGTGTAAACATGCGATTCACTGCTTCTACGCATCACATGGTTCACAATAACCCTATCCTTCCTTGCTAAGGTAAAAATGCCTGATAACCTGGACACTAACTTTCCTAGGTCCTACTAGGACTTACATCAAATAGTCAGGCCTACAACCTTATTGTCTATACTTAAAATCTTATGCTTTGTCTCCTAAATGCGGCTCCTAATGAATGACACTTTTGCATGATGACTATGCAATACGCAACGTTCTCCTAGCTACAATGAAGTTCATACAAAACTACAGCTAGTGATAATTTATTCCATTTTACATGCCACTTGCAAGCCCATAAGATAATTTCCGTACTCTCTTCTATTTCTTTTCGGATAATATCTTATGGGTGTTAACTTTTCCTCATGAAATCATTACGAGGAGGATGTTGCCTAACATGCGGCACATACTTATTCCTACCATGTCTAAGAAGAAAAAATGCACTTATAAATTCCATTTCTTTGCCTAAGTAATATATGTTTAGACTCATTACTTTGATAACGTACCAAAATAGCATCATGCAGCTAGTCTCCTAAGGCGGGCAACCCGTTTCAATTTCATGGCATGCTTCAACCTTGCCTATCGTTTCAAGAGATACTTTATCAAATGTCTTTTTACCACTGCCACATGCATTAAAAATAAGCGTAAAAATGCATTCTTCCCTATGGAACTAAGCGCACCTAATCATTTCTTTAAGCGAAAATAAACTTGAAAGAACCTGGACTTGTGGGCTCGGGGAGATATCCACTTGTATGCTCGGAGATGAACCTTCCGCAGGCGCACCTTGTGATCTTTTTGGGGCCATCGTGGGCGTGGTCTCGGCTTCTGGTTAGTCTTTGCGATCTACGAATTGACTTGCCTTGGCATGCAACCTCCCGACCTTTGCCTTTTTCCCTCGTACGCAGGAGATTCCTTTACGAGATTTCGGATAAATGGTGCTTGCGGAAGAGGGCTTTATGAGTTCTTTAGGGAAAACCCGGGTTGGCACGGAATTGATTCACGGATGGCTTGTGGGCTTTGAAGTCTTTTTGCGAAAAGCCTTTTACGAAGGGTCTTGTGGGAGGTCTTTATGGGCTTCACCTTCTCCTCTTCAAAGTCCCGGGGAGGGGGGTATGAACGGGTCTATGGGGATGTAGTGGGAAGGGGGACTTAAGGAAGCCCCCCCCTTAGAAGCTTCTTAAGAAGCTTCTAAGAAGCTTCTAGTCGTCAGCAGCACGTCGATGGGGGGGGGGAAGGGGTCGTGATCCAGGCGGGCGGCGGACTGGCGGACTGCAGCGCGGCGACCTCCTACAGCACGGCGACCTCCTGCTGCAGCACGGCGACCTCCTCCTACAGCCGGCCTCTGTCTGCACGGTCCTCCCCTCTAGCCTCCCCCCCTCTAGCTAGGGGGTGTTTATATAGGCATGGGGGGGGAAAAGGCCTCCACCACGTGGAGGACTCATGGCCTTCCCTCCTCATGCATTCCCTACTCACTCTTCCTTAGGCCATACCTCCCCACACTCCCTCTCCTCCAGCCATGCATCGGCTGGGGGAAGGGATAATTAAAAAAATTTGCCTAAAATTTATCCAATTGTCCCTTCAAAAAGGGTGTTCCCTCGCGACTTTTACGGTCCTCAACCCCAGCCTCTAATTCACAATGTGGAGGCTACATTTTTGGAGCGTGAATGGTATGGATTATGCTCACAATAATACGATGTAGGGGATAACCTTGCACAGGGTTTACACGGCGTGCGGGAAGTTAATATTTACGGTACGCAGTGCGCGGAAATATTACATTCTCTCCCCCTTAGAAGAATCGAGATGTCCTCATCTCGAGATAAACTGGGGATATTGAAGATTGAGAGAGCTTTCATCCATCCAGGTAGCATCCTCTTCGGGATAATCTTTCCACCGGACGAGGCATTCTTTCAAGGTTCTAGATCTCAATTGTCTCTCCCTGACATCTAAAATCTTTTCCGGTCTTAGTTCAAGGACTCCTTGACTAGGCATTACAATTTGTTGGTCATCAAGTACATGATTTGGGTTGGGTACATATTTTTTTAAGAGACTAATATGGAACACATTGTGAACCTTTAGGTTATCAGGAAGTTGCAATTTATAAGCATTGGGTCCCAGGCATTTGAGGATTTTATACGGTCCACAATACCTTGGACTTAGCTTCTTGCATTCACCTAGAGATAGAGGACTCTTTTTCGGCCGTACACGAATGAAGACCATGTCTCCTTCTCCGAAGACCCTCTCTTGGCGTTTCAAATCCGCATATGCCTTTTGTCTATCTTTGGCTGCTTGTATATCTTGTCTTATTGACCTTATTTGGTCATCCATGTCCTCCAACATTTGTCTTGAAGCTTCCACCCTTAGGGTAGGATCAGAAAAATTTAGGGGACTTCGACAATCATGACCATACAATGCCTGGAAAGGGGTCATTTGAATGCTCTGCTGGTAAGAAGCGTTGTAGGCAAATTCTACTGACGGTAAGTACTGAATCCATCTCTTCGGTTCCCGACAGCAGTAAGCCCTAAGCATATCCTCAATGATTTGATTTACTCGCTCTGTTTGTCCATCTGTTTGGGGATGGTAGGCAGTGCTAAAACAGAGTTGAGTTCCAATAGCTTCAAAGATAGCTCTCCAAAATTGTGAAGTGAAGAGAGAGTCTCGATCGCTAATGATCCTTCTAGGTAACCCATGTAGCTTGAATATTTCTTTGATAAACACTCTTGCAATGTCGGAGGCTTTATAGTTTGTCTTTACTGGAATCAGGTGTGCAACCTTAGTAAGCATGTCAACTACAACCATAATGGAGTTGTATCCTCCTTGGACTTGGGGTAAGCCCACCACAAAATCCATACTGATGAATTCCCATTTCATTTGGGGAATGTCAAGTGGTTGTAATTTTCCTGGCATCATGACATGTTCAGCCTTGATACGTTGGCAAGACAAACATTCAGTGACATATTTGAGAACGTCACCTTCGAGTCTCTCCCAATGATAGCTCTTCCTAACTGCATTAAGAGTTTTTGCATAGCCAGGATGTCCCGCGAAAGGGGAATCATGAGCTTCCCATAATATCTTCTGCTTAAGTGACTGGCTTGTTGGTATACATAACCTTGTTCTGTAATAATAGACAAGTCCATTATCAGTGGGAAATTCCCGATACTTAGCTTGTGACTTCAGATTCTGCTCTTTGGTAGCTATTTCTTTTATCATGGTTTGGTAGGCCAAATCATGGCTTGCTTCTTCTTTAGCTAGTTCGAGTATAGGGTTGCTTGGCATAGATACCTTTGTAGCCAGAGATCTGGCCGTTGATGGATTCTGCAAGATTAGGGAGTTTAGGAATGCCTTGCGACTGAGTGCATCGGCAACTACATTCTCTTTCCCCGGTCGATACTCGATTTCAAAATCATACTCCTCCAATACTTCGATCCATCGACGTTGCCTCATGTTGAGCTCGTTCTGGGTAAAAATCCATTTGAGACTCTTATGATCTGTTACTAGAGTAAACTTGTTACCCAACAGGTAGTGTCTCCAAAGCTTTAGAGCATGGATGACAGCTAATAACTCCAGATCATGCGTGGCATAATTCTTTTCATGATTCTTCAATTTCCTTGAAGAGTATGCTACTGGATGACCTTCCTGCATGAGTACACACCCCAAGGCAAGAATGCTGGCATCAGTTACTACCTCGAACTCCTTATTGAGGTCGGGAAGTTTCAGAATAGGTGCTGATGCCAAACATTGCTTCAATTGGTCGAAGCTATTTTGCTCGGGAGTTGACCATGTAACAGAAGTCTGCTTCTTTAGTAAGTCGGTAAGAGGTGCTGCAATCAAAGCACAGTTTTTGATAAAGACCCTATACCATCCTGTCTAGCCAAGAAAACTGCGTATTTCTTTAACGGATATTGGTATTGGCCATTCAAGCACATCTCTGACTTTGGCTGGGTCTACTGATATTCCTTCTGATGATACTATGAATCCTAGATATTCAATCTGACGTTTGAAGAATGCACACTTCTTCATTTTTGCATACAGCTTATGAGACCTCATTGTCTCAAGGACAATCCGTAGTTGAGGTTCATGATCTTCTTCCTGTTTAGAATAGACTAAAATATCATCGAAGAAGACAAGCACGAAATCATCAAGATATGGTCTAAAGATATCCTTTATTAACCTATTGAATGTGGCAGGCACATTCGTAAGCCCTAATCCAGTAGTTGCTTGAGTTGTTCCTTCAACTCAATTGCTTCCGATATAGACATTCTATAGGGTCTCTTCGCAATTGGCACAGCTCCTATTACTAGCTTGATCTCATGATCTACTTCACTTTGAAGCGAGAGTTCTGTTAACTCTTCAGAAGCTACGTCCACGTATCCCTTCAGCCAAGTGACCAAATCACTTTACTTCTTTATCAATATTCATAGTCAAGACAATCGGAAAAAAAAAGTTTTATTCCATTCATATCAGCATAGCCCTTTCGAGGTACAATTATTTCTTGGGGCGATGGAACAAGTTAATACATTAATTCGAGGAGAATAAGATATTATTGCATTCAGCTACAGGAACTGAGTAGTAGTACGGATTGGGGTCATCGATTTTCAGGAATCGATAGTTCATTGGAAGATTAGGGTATCTTTTCCTTTGATATCCCTTCTTCTCATGACGTCCCAAAACCTTGATTCGGTCGGCAGGGATTCTTTGAATCACTTCCCCGTACACATACTTATTCTGGTTAACCCTTCGACCTCCGACCTGTAGGGTCGCGTTTGCATGAGCCTCAACAAAGACGAACAGCTTTACGATCTTCAAACCCTCCATCCACTTGATTCTCTTCAAGTTAATTTGAAGGTACACAGGTTGATAGGCAGTTATGTAATAGATCCCTAAAACACCCATCCATCTCCATTCCACGTACACAGGTGATGGATTGTAAATGCGGTCTAGGATGTTCATCATTTCAATTCTCTGCCTATAATGCGGAGAATGCATTGCCGTCATAAACATGATCCGGAACACCAAAAACTTGTTCCACGCCTCGTAATTCTGCAAGACAGTATTGAAGGTAAGGAAATGTTTGGACAGCAACAATTTCTTTACTTCATTTTTAATGAAATCTCATGAAAACAATTCCATTGTTGGTCGGCTCTGATACCAACTGTAACGTGTCCACTAGAATCCTCTAGGACACGTCTTGGCAGTCCATCGGAAGGCTGTCTAGAGAACTCCGCCCGGCACTCCCATGGAATGTTACGGGCTTTGTAATCTAGGTCTTTCCGCGTCTGCCACGTAGCGGAAGTGTCCTGGCCGTTTCCCACTTAGGATCGACCGGAATTAAGGTTTTCTAGTTTGGTCATTGGCTAGCAGCAACTAGCGTCAGACCCGAGCGAACTACTTTACGCAGAAACGCCAGGTCCGAAGCGGATTCACGCTGCACTTGGTTCAAGGAGAATGGGAAACGAGAGGGATGCAAGGCTCGACCCTCTGCCATAAGGCATAGTCCCATTCCGTTCCCCTAAAACAGCGTGAATTGGGTAATAGTTAATTCTAAGTCATCGTTCTCGTTACTTGTTTTGGAGATGACGATCATCCTCTGTTTGCCGAAGACTTTGAGAAAAGTTCCCGGCTGACCGGGACCACCCATCCATAGGACGGACCCATGGTCCATCCTCCGCACTTTCCTCGGTTTGTTTTAGTTATGTAATTACCTACCACATTAGTTTGACATATAACAAACAGCTTCTTTGATTAACCCTGTTATGCACTGGTTCCTTCACGTAATCTTATCACAGGACATAAAGAAAAACAATGCCAAACAACTTCTTTATTATCATTTTATCCTTTTATCTTTGAAATACAAGGAGTTCCGCCCGTAGGCTTTTCATAATCCGCCCGAAGGCTATCCAGTAATCCACCAGGGATCACTAATCCAAGTTTCCGCCCGTAGACTAGTATGCGGGCCTCGAGATCCAATCCCGAGTCACGTTAGCCTCTTGTGCAGGGCCCGGAAGGCGAGGGATTTACGGCCAGAGCCCCCTCTGGCACCCAAGCGTCCTCCTGCTCCAAGTAGAACTCAACGGAGAGACCTCTCACGGCGGGTTCGGTCCACGTTCCCGGCGCGGTTAACAACCCCCTTGGTTAGGGTCAGGCAGGCAGTCGGGGGTAACTGAAGCTGCCTCTCCCTTCAGGCCTTCAACCTGAAGTATTTAGATATCTTTTCATCCTTTAGTTCATTGAGCAAACAATGCAAACAGTGCTTTCTAAACTGTTACAAGCACAATCAATTCCAATGGTCGTTTAGCTGGCAAACTGTTAAGGAGCGACTCCTTTTCTCCGAATGCAACCCGCATTCGATCCGGAACCAATTGCAACTTGGCAAGATTCCTATCATTCTTGGGTTAGGGTCATACCCTACCAATACTTTAGGTTTTGTTATGGTAGATTCCAGCGACCATATCGCTTCAATCTATTGATTGGTCAATTGCTTCCAGGCAAATACCTAACTTTCCTTTTCCTTAGCAACTATTTCCCAGGAAAGGTGATGTAACAGGATGATTACTCGTCCTTTTGTAGGTTATCTTAGCGCAATAACTTGCCAACATCATTTCCAAGAAATGACAAAACTCTCTTGTGGACAAATCTCAAGTCTATGCGACGTGGCAACTTTTTGTACATGTGTTGTATCTCTTCCACGGGATCATTTCACCCATTGAATGGCGTATTCAGGTTACGGAATTAACTTCAGGCGAGTAGCAGGGTTTAGGGTGTCTTCTTACCCAACCTATTCCTAACTATATTGGTCCACGGTCCTAGGACTTTCCAACCCAGTCGGAGTTTCATCATTTGAACGAATGATCCTTAGGATAAAACCTTAGATCATTTTATGCATGAGCATCCAATTGATTCGACATCTCGTGAATGTGTGTAAGGTCTTTGGGTTTGCGGGTTTTGACTTGGCAACCAGTGTAAAACTAGGTCGAATTCTTATTGCACTAAACCCTAGTTAGCACTTGAGATACCTATCATATCGACCCAACCATGTCCATAAGAATCCTTGTGGTTTAGGTGACTTAGTCAACTCAATATACTTGTCTTGCGTCACGGATGAACCTTTCCTAAAGGTAATAAACTAGATCTAGTGGAGATTAATAGTTACAATTACACCAATGCGTGTAAACATGCGATTCACTGCTTCTACGCATCACATGGTTCACAATAACCCTATCCTTCCTTGCTAAGGTAAAAATGCCTGATAACCTGGACACTAACTTTCCTAGGTCCTACTAGGACTTACATCAAATAGTCAGGCCTACAACCTTATTGTCTATACTTAAAATCTTATGCTTTGTCTCCTAAATGCGGCTCCTAATGAATGACACTTTTGCATGATGACTATGCAATACGCAACGTTCTCCTAGCTACAATGAAGTTCATACAAAACTACAGCTAGTGATAATTTATTCCATTTTACATGCCACTTGCAAGCCCATAAGATAATTTCCGTACTCTCTTCTATTTCTTTTCGGATAATATCTTATGGGTGTTAACTTTTCCTCATGAAATCATTACGAGGAGGATGTTGCCTAACATGCGGCACATACTTATTCCTACCATGTCTAAGAAGAAAAAATGCACTTATAAATTCCATTTCTTTGCCTAAGTAATATATGTTTAGACTCATTACTTTGATAACGTACCAAAATAGCATCATGCAGCTAGTCTCCTAAGGCGGGCAACCCGTTTCAATTTCATGGCATGCTTCAACCTTGCCTATCGTTTCAAGAGATACTTTATCAAATGTCTTTTTACCACTGCCACATGCATTAAAAATAAGCGTAAAAATGCATTCTTCCCTATGGAACTAAGCGCACCTAATCATTTCTTTAAGCGAAAATAAACTTGAAAGAACCTGGACTTGTGGGCTCGGGGAGATATCCACTTGTATGCTCGGAGATGAACCTTCCGCAGGCGCACCTTGTGATCTTTTTGGGGCCATCGTGGGCGTGGTCTCGGCTTCTGGTTAGTCTTTGCGATCTACGAATTGACTTGCCTTGGCATGCAACCTCCCGACCTTTGCCTTTTTCCCTCGTACGCAGGAGATTCCTTTACGAGATTTCGGATAAATGGTGCTTGCGGAAGAGGGCTTTATGAGTTCTTTAGGGAAAACCCGGGTTGGCACGGAATTGATTCACGGATGGCTTGTGGGCTTTGAAGTCTTTTTGCGAAAAGCCTTTTACGAAGGGTCTTGTGGGAGGTCTTTATGGGCTTCACCTTCTCCTCTTCAAAGTCCCGGGGAGGGGGGTATGAACGGGTCTATGGGGATGTAGTGGGAAGGGGGACTTAAGGAAGCCCCCCCCTTAGAAGCTTCTTAAGAAGCTTCTAAGAAGCTTCTAGTCGTCAGCAGCACGTCGATGGGGGGGGGGAAGGGGTCGTGATCCAGGCGGGCGGCGGACTGGCGGACTGCAGCGCGGCGACCTCCTACAGCACGGCGACCTCCTGCTGCAGCACGGCGACCTCCTCCTACAGCCGGCCTCTGTCTGCACGGTCCTCCCCTCTAGCCTCCCCCCCTCTAGCTAGGGGGTGTTTATATAGGCATGGGGGGGGAAAAGGCCTCCACCACGTGGAGGACTCATGGCCTTCCCTCCTCATGCATTCCCTACTCACTCTTCCTTAGGCCATACCTCCCCACACTCCCTCTCCTCCAGCCATGCATCGGCTGGGGGAAGGGATAATTAAAAAAATTTGCCTAAAATTTATCCAATTGTCCCTTCAAAAAGGGTGTTCCCTCGCGACTTTTACGGTCCTCAACCCCAGCCTCTAATTCACAATGTGGAGGCTACATTTTTGGAGCGTGAATGGTATGGATTATGCTCACAATAATACGATGTAGGGGATAACCTTGCACAGGGTTTACACGGCGTGCGGGAAGTTAATATTTACGGTACGCAGTGCGCGGAAATATTACATTCTCTCCCCCTTAGAAGAATCGAGATGTCCTCATCTCGAGATAAACTGGGGATATTGAAGATTGAGAGAGCTTTCATCCATCCAGGTAGCATCCTCTTCGGGATAATCTTTCCACCGGACGAGGCATTCTTTCAAGGTTCTAGATCTCAATTGTCTCTCCCTGACATCTAAAATCTTTTCCGGTCTTAGTTCAAGGACTCCTTGACTAGGCATTACAATTTGTTGGTCATCAAGTACATGATTTGGGTTGGGTACATATTTTTTTAAGAGACTAATATGGAACACATTGTGAACCTTTAGGTTATCAGGAAGTTGCAATTTATAAGCATTGGGTCCCAGGCATTTGAGGATTTTATACGGTCCACAATACCTTGGACTTAGCTTCTTGCATTCACCTAGAGATAGAGGACTCTTTTTCGGCCGTACACGAATGAAGACCATGTCTCCTTCTCCGAAGACCCTCTCTTGGCGTTTCAAATCCGCATATGCCTTTTGTCTATCTTTGGCTGCTTGTATATCTTGTCTTATTGACCTTATTTGGTCATCCATGTCCTCCAACATTTGTCTTGAAGCTTCCACCCTTAGGGTAGGATCAGAAAAATTTAGGGGACTTCGACAATCATGACCATACAATGCCTGGAAAGGGGTCATTTGAATGCTCTGCTGGTAAGAAGCGTTGTAGGCAAATTCTACTGACGGTAAGTACTGAATCCATCTCTTCGGTTCCCGACAGCAGTAAGCCCTAAGCATATCCTCAATGATTTGATTTACTCGCTCTGTTTGTCCATCTGTTTGGGGATGGTAGGCAGTGCTAAAACAGAGTTGAGTTCCAATAGCTTCAAAGATAGCTCTCCAAAATTGTGAAGTGAAGAGAGAGTCTCGATCGCTAATGATCCTTCTAGGTAACCCATGTAGCTTGAATATTTCTTTGATAAACACTCTTGCAATGTCGGAGGCTTTATAGTTTGTCTTTACTGGAATCAGGTGTGCAACCTTAGTAAGCATGTCAACTACAACCATAATGGAGTTGTATCCTCCTTGGACTTGGGGTAAGCCCACCACAAAATCCATACTGATGAATTCCCATTTCATTTGGGGAATGTCAAGTGGTTGTAATTTTCCTGGCATCATGACATGTTCAGCCTTGATACGTTGGCAAGACAAACATTCAGTGACATATTTGAGAACGTCACCTTCGAGTCTCTCCCAATGATAGCTCTTCCTAACTGCATTAAGAGTTTTTGCATAGCCAGGATGTCCCGCGAAAGGGGAATCATGAGCTTCCCATAATATCTTCTGCTTAAGTGACTGGCTTGTTGGTATACATAACCTTGTTCTGTAATAATAGACAAGTCCATTATCAGTGGGAAATTCCCGATACTTAGCTTGTGACTTCAGATTCTGCTCTTTGGTAGCTATTTCTTTTATCATGGTTTGGTAGGCCAAATCATGGCTTGCTTCTTCTTTAGCTAGTTCGAGTATAGGGTTGCTTGGCATAGATACCTTTGTAGCCAGAGATCTGGCCGTTGATGGATTCTGCAAGATTAGGGAGTTTAGGAATGCCTTGCGACTGAGTGCATCGGCAACTACATTCTCTTTCCCCGGTCGATACTCGATTTCAAAATCATACTCCTCCAATACTTCGATCCATCGACGTTGCCTCATGTTGAGCTCGTTCTGGGTAAAAATCCATTTGAGACTCTTATGATCTGTTACTAGAGTAAACTTGTTACCCAACAGGTAGTGTCTCCAAAGCTTTAGAGCATGGATGACAGCTAATAACTCCAGATCATGCGTGGCATAATTCTTTTCATGATTCTTCAATTTCCTTGAAGAGTATGCTACTGGATGACCTTCCTGCATGAGTACACACCCCAAGGCAAGAATGCTGGCATCAGTTACTACCTCGAACTCCTTATTGAGGTCGGGAAGTTTCAGAATAGGTGCTGATGCCAAACATTGCTTCAATTGGTCGAAGCTATTTTGCTCGGGAGTTGACCATGTAACAGAAGTCTGCTTCTTTAGTAAGTCGGTAAGAGGTGCTGCAATCAAAGCACAGTTTTTGATAAAGACCCTATACCATCCTGTCTAGCCAAGAAAACTGCGTATTTCTTTAACGGATACTGGTATTGGCCATTCAAGCACATCTCTGACTTTGGCTGGGTCTACTGATATTCCTTCTGATGATACTATGAATCCTAGATATTCAATCTGACGTTTGAAGAATGCACACTTCTTCATTTTTGCATACAGCTTATGAGACCTCATTGTCTCAAGGACAATCCGTAGTTGAGGTTCATGATCTTCTTCCTGTTTAGAATAGACTAAAATATCATCGAAGAAGACAAGCACGAAATCATCAAGATATGGTCTAAAGATATCCTTTATTAACCTATTGAAT
Source organism: Lygodium microphyllum (assembly GCF_053477565.2). Lineage (NCBI taxonomy): Eukaryota > Viridiplantae > Streptophyta > Polypodiopsida > Schizaeales > Lygodiaceae > Lygodium > Lygodium microphyllum. Next base: position 98,563 of record NW_028229558.1, on the reverse strand, counting down.
GTGGCAGGCACATTCGTAAGCCCTAATCCAGTAGTTGCTTGAGTTGTTCCTTCAACTCAATTGCTTCCGATATAGACATTCTATAGGGTCTCTTCGCAATTGGCACAGCTCCTATTACTAGCTTGATCTCATGATCTACTTCACTTTGAAGCGAGAGTTCTGTTAACTCTTCAGAAGCTACGTCCACGTATCCCTTCAGCCAAGTGACCAAATCACTTTACTTCTTTATCAATATTCATAGTCAAGACAATCGGAAAAAAAAAGTTTTATTCCATTCATATCAGCATAGCCCTTTCGAGGTACAATTATTTCTTGGGGCGATGGAACAAGTTAATACATTAATTCGAGGAGAATAAGATATTATTGCATTCAGCTACAGGAACTGAGTAGTAGTACGGATTGGGGTCATCGATTTTCAGGAATCGATAGTTCATTGGAAGATTAGGGTATCTTTTCCTTTGATATCCCTTCTTCTCATGACGTCCCAAAACCTTGATTCGGTCGGCAGGGATTCTTTGAATCACTTCCCCGTACACATACTTATTCTGGTTAACCCTTCGACCTCCGACCTGTAGGGTCGCGTTTGCATGAGCCTCAACAAAGACGAACAGCTTTACGATCTTCAAACCCTCCATCCACTTGATTCTCTTCAAGTTAATTTGAAGGTACACAGGTTGATAGGCAGTTATGTAATAGATCCCTAAAACACCCATCCATCTCCATTCCACGTACACAGGTGATGGATTGTAAATGCGGTCTAGGATGTTCATCATTTCAATTCTCTGCCTATAATGCGGAGAATGCATTGCCGTCATAAACATGATCCGGAACACCAAAAACTTGTTCCACGCCTCGTAATTCTGCAAGACAGTATTGAAGGTAAGGAAATGTTTGGACAGCAACAATTTCTTTACTTCATTTTTAATGAAATCTCATGAAAACAATTCCATTGTTGGTCGGCTCTGATACCAACTGTAACGTGTCCACTAGAATCCTCTAGGACACGTCTTGGCAGTCCATCGGAAGGCTGTCTAGAGAACTCCGCCCGGCACTCCCATGGAATGTTACGGGCTTTGTAATCTAGGTCTTTCCGCGTCTGCCACGTAGCGGAAGTGTCCTGGCCGTTTCCCACTTAGGATCGACCGGAATTAAGGTTTTCTAGTTTGGTCATTGGCTAGCAGCAACTAGCGTCAGACCCGAGCGAACTACTTTACGCAGAAACGCCAGGTCCGAAGCGGATTCACGCTGCACTTGGTTCAAGGAGAATGGGAAACGAGAGGGATGCAAGGCTCGACCCTCTGCCATAAGGCATAGTCCCATTCCGTTCCCCTAAAACAGCGTGAATTGGGTAATAGTTAATTCTAAGTCATCGTTCTCGTTACTTGTTTTGGAGATGACGATCATCCTCTGTTTGCCGAAGACTTTGAGAAAAGTTCCCGGCTGACCGGGACCACCCATCCATAGGACGGACCCATGGTCCATCCTCCGCACTTTCCTCGGTTTGTTTTAGTTATGTAATTACCTACCACATTAGTTTGACATATAACAAACAGCTTCTTTGATTAACCCTGTTATGCACTGGTTCCTTCACGTAATCTTATCACAGGACATAAAGAAAAACAATGCCAAACAACTTCTTTATTATCATTTTATCCTTTTATCTTTGAAATACAAGGAGTTCCGCCCGTAGGCTTTTCATAATCCGCCCGAAGGCTATCCAGTAATCCACCAGGGATCACTAATCCAAGTTTCCGCCCGTAGACTAGTATGCGGGCCTCGAGATCCAATCCCGAGTCACGTTAGCCTCTTGTGCAGGGCCCGGAAGGCGAGGGATTTACGGCCAGAGCCCCCTCTGGCACCCAAGCGTCCTCCTGCTCCAAGTAGAACTCAACGGAGAGACCTCTCACGGCGGGTTCGGTCCACGTTCCCGGCGCGGTTAACAACCCCCTTGGTTAGGGTCAGGCAGGCAGTCGGGGGTAACTGAAGCTGCCTCTCCCTTCAGGCCTTCAACCTGAAGTATTTAGATATCTTTTCATCCTTTAGTTCATTGAGCAAACAATGCAAACAGTGCTTTCTAAACTGTTACAAGCACAATCAATTCCAATGGTCGTTTAGCTGGCAAACTGTTAAGGAGCGACTCCTTTTCTCCGAATGCAACCCGCATTCGATCCGGAACCAATTGCAACTTGGCAAGATTCCTATCATTCTTGGGTTAGGGTCATACCCTACCAATACTTTAGGTTTTGTTATGGTAGATTCCAGCGACCATATCGCTTCAATCTATTGATTGGTCAATTGCTTCCAGGCAAATACCTAACTTTCCTTTTCCTTAGCAACTATTTCCCAGGAAAGGTGATGTAACAGGATGATTACTCGTCCTTTTGTAGGTTATCTTAGCGCAATAACTTGCCAACATCATTTCCAAGAAATGACAAAACTCTCTTGTGGACAAATCTCAAGTCTATGCGACGTGGCAACTTTTTGTACATGTGTTGTATCTCTTCCACGGGATCATTTCACCCATTGAATGGCGTATTCAGGTTACGGAATTAACTTCAGGCGAGTAGCAGGGTTTAGGGTGTCTTCTTACCCAACCTATTCCTAACTATATTGGTCCACGGTCCTAGGACTTTCCAACCCAGTCGGAGTTTCATCATTTGAACGAATGATCCTTAGGATAAAACCTTAGATCATTTTATGCATGAGCATCCAATTGATTCGACATCTCGTGAATGTGTGTAAGGTCTTTGGGTTTGCGGGTTTTGACTTGGCAACCAGTGTAAAACTAGGTCGAATTCTTATTGCACTAAACCCTAGTTAGCACTTGAGATACCTATCATATCGACCCAACCATGTCCATAAGAATCCTTGTGGTTTAGGTGACTTAGTCAACTCAATATACTTGTCTTGCGTCACGGATGAACCTTTCCTAAAGGTAATAAACTAGATCTAGTGGAGATTAATAGTTACAATTACACCAATGCGTGTAAACATGCGATTCACTGCTTCTACGCATCACATGGTTCACAATAACCCTATCCTTCCTTGCTAAGGTAAAAATGCCTGATAACCTGGACACTAACTTTCCTAGGTCCTACTAGGACTTACATCAAATAGTCAGGCCTACAACCTTATTGTCTATACTTAAAATCTTATGCTTTGTCTCCTAAATGCGGCTCCTAATGAATGACACTTTTGCATGATGACTATGCAATACGCAACGTTCTCCTAGCTACAATGAAGTTCATACAAAACTACAGCTAGTGATAATTTATTCCATTTTACATGCCACTTGCAAGCCCATAAGATAATTTCCGTACTCTCTTCTATTTCTTTTCGGATAATATCTTATGGGTGTTAACTTTTCCTCATGAAATCATTACGAGGAGGATGTTGCCTAACATGCGGCACATACTTATTCCTACCATGTCTAAGAAGAAAAAATGCACTTATAAATTCCATTTCTTTGCCTAAGTAATATATGTTTAGACTCATTACTTTGATAACGTACCAAAATAGCATCATGCAGCTAGTCTCCTAAGGCGGGCAACCCGTTTCAATTTCATGGCATGCTTCAACCTTGCCTATCGTTTCAAGAGATACTTTATCAAATGTCTTTTTACCACTGCCACATGCATTAAAAATAAGCGTAAAAATGCATTCTTCCCTATGGAACTAAGCGCACCTAATCATTTCTTTAAGCGAAAATAAACTTGAAAGAACCTGGACTTGTGGGCTCGGGGAGATATCCACTTGTATGCTCGGAGATGAACCTTCCGCAGGCGCACCTTGTGATCTTTTTGGGGCCATCGTGGGCGTGGTCTCGGCTTCTGGTTAGTCTTTGCGATCTACGAATTGACTTGCCTTGGCATGCAACCTCCCGACCTTTGCCTTTTTCCCTCGTACGCAGGAGATTCCTTTACGAGATTTCGGATAAATGGTGCTTGCGGAAGAGGGCTTTATGAGTTCTTTAGGGAAAACCCGGGTTGGCACGGAATTGATTCACGGATGGCTTGTGGGCTTTGAAGTCTTTTTGCGAAAAGCCTTTTACGAAGGGTCTTGTGGGAGGTCTTTATGGGCTTCACCTTCTCCTCTTCAAAGTCCCGGGGAGGGGGGTATGAACGGGTCTATGGGGATGTAGTGGGAAGGGGGACTTAAGGAAGCCCCCCCCTTAGAAGCTTCTTAAGAAGCTTCTAAGAAGCTTCTAGTCGTCAGCAGCACGTCGATGGGGGGGGGGAAGGGGTCGTGATCCAGGCGGGCGGCGGACTGGCGGACTGCAGCGCGGCGACCTCCTACAGCACGGCGACCTCCTGCTGCAGCACGGCGACCTCCTCCTACAGCCGGCCTCTGTCTGCACGGTCCTCCCCTCTAGCCTCCCCCCCTCTAGCTAGGGGGTGTTTATATAGGCATGGGGGGGGAAAAGGCCTCCACCACGTGGAGGACTCATGGCCTTCCCTCCTCATGCATTCCCTACTCACTCTTCCTTAGGCCATACCTCCCCACACTCCCTCTCCTCCAGCCATGCATCGGCTGGGGGAAGGGATAATTAAAAAAATTTGCCTAAAATTTATCCAATTGTCCCTTCAAAAAGGGTGTTCCCTCGCGACTTTTACGGTCCTCAACCCCAGCCTCTAATTCACAATGTGGAGGCTACATTTTTGGAGCGTGAATGGTATGGATTATGCTCACAATAATACGATGTAGGGGATAACCTTGCACAGGGTTTACACGGCGTGCGGGAAGTTAATATTTACGGTACGCAGTGCGCGGAAATATTACATTCTCTCCCCCTTAGAAGAATCGAGATGTCCTCATCTCGAGATAAACTGGGGATATTGAAGATTGAGAGAGCTTTCATCCATCCAGGTAGCATCCTCTTCGGGATAATCTTTCCACCGGACGAGGCATTCTTTCAAGGTTCTAGATCTCAATTGTCTCTCCCTGACATCTAAAATCTTTTCCGGTCTTAGTTCAAGGACTCCTTGACTAGGCATTACAATTTGTTGGTCATCAAGTACATGATTTGGGTTGGGTACATATTTTTTTAAGAGACTAATATGGAACACATTGTGAACCTTTAGGTTATCAGGAAGTTGCAATTTATAAGCATTGGGTCCCAGGCATTTGAGGATTTTATACGGTCCACAATACCTTGGACTTAGCTTCTTGCATTCACCTAGAGATAGAGGACTCTTTTTCGGCCGTACACGAATGAAGACCATGTCTCCTTCTCCGAAGACCCTCTCTTGGCGTTTCAAATCCGCATATGCCTTTTGTCTATCTTTGGCTGCTTGTATATCTTGTCTTATTGACCTTATTTGGTCATCCATGTCCTCCAACATTTGTCTTGAAGCTTCCACCCTTAGGGTAGGATCAGAAAAATTTAGGGGACTTCGACAATCATGACCATACAATGCCTGGAAAGGGGTCATTTGAATGCTCTGCTGGTAAGAAGCGTTGTAGGCAAATTCTACTGACGGTAAGTACTGAATCCATCTCTTCGGTTCCCGACAGCAGTAAGCCCTAAGCATATCCTCAATGATTTGATTTACTCGCTCTGTTTGTCCATCTGTTTGGGGATGGTAGGCAGTGCTAAAACAGAGTTGAGTTCCAATAGCTTCAAAGATAGCTCTCCAAAATTGTGAAGTGAAGAGAGAGTCTCGATCGCTAATGATCCTTCTAGGTAACCCATGTAGCTTGAATATTTCTTTGATAAACACTCTTGCAATGTCGGAGGCTTTATAGTTTGTCTTTACTGGAATCAGGTGTGCAACCTTAGTAAGCATGTCAACTACAACCATAATGGAGTTGTATCCTCCTTGGACTTGGGGTAAGCCCACCACAAAATCCATACTGATGAATTCCCATTTCATTTGGGGAATGTCAAGTGGTTGTAATTTTCCTGGCATCATGACATGTTCAGCCTTGATACGTTGGCAAGACAAACATTCAGTGACATATTTGAGAACGTCACCTTCGAGTCTCTCCCAATGATAGCTCTTCCTAACTGCATTAAGAGTTTTTGCATAGCCAGGATGTCCCGCGAAAGGGGAATCATGAGCTTCCCATAATATCTTCTGCTTAAGTGACTGGCTTGTTGGTATACATAACCTTGTTCTGTAATAATAGACAAGTCCATTATCAGTGGGAAATTCCCGATACTTAGCTTGTGACTTCAGATTCTGCTCTTTGGTAGCTATTTCTTTTATCATGGTTTGGTAGGCCAAATCATGGCTTGCTTCTTCTTTAGCTAGTTCGAGTATAGGGTTGCTTGGCATAGATACCTTTGTAGCCAGAGATCTGGCCGTTGATGGATTCTGCAAGATTAGGGAGTTTAGGAATGCCTTGCGACTGAGTGCATCGGCAACTACATTCTCTTTCCCCGGTCGATACTCGATTTCAAAATCATACTCCTCCAATACTTCGATCCATCGACGTTGCCTCATGTTGAGCTCGTTCTGGGTAAAAATCCATTTGAGACTCTTATGATCTGTTACTAGAGTAAACTTGTTACCCAACAGGTAGTGTCTCCAAAGCTTTAGAGCATGGATGACAGCTAATAACTCCAGATCATGCGTGGCATAATTCTTTTCATGATTCTTCAATTTCCTTGAAGAGTATGCTACTGGATGACCTTCCTGCATGAGTACACACCCCAAGGCAAGAATGCTGGCATCAGTTACTACCTCGAACTCCTTATTGAGGTCGGGAAGTTTCAGAATAGGTGCTGATGCCAAACATTGCTTCAATTGGTCGAAGCTATTTTGCTCGGGAGTTGACCATGTAACAGAAGTCTGCTTCTTTAGTAAGTCGGTAAGAGGTGCTGCAATCAAAGCACAGTTTTTGATAAAGACCCTATACCATCCTGTCTAGCCAAGAAAACTGCGTATTTCTTTAACGGATACTGGTATTGGCCATTCAAGCACATCTCTGACTTTGGCTGGGTCTACTGATATTCCTTCTGATGATACTATGAATCCTAGATATTCAATCTGACGTTTGAAGAATGCACACTTCTTCATTTTTGCATACAGCTTATGAGACCTCATTGTCTCAAGGACAATCCGTAGTTGAGGTTCATGATCTTCTTCCTGTTTAGAATAGACTAAAATATCATCGAAGAAGACAAGCACGAAATCATCAAGATATGGTCTAAAGATATCCTTTATTAACCTATTGAATGTGGCAGGCACATTCGTAAGCCCTAATCCAGTAGTTGCTTGAGTTGTTCCTTCAACTCAATTGCTTCCGATATAGACATTCTATAGGGTCTCTTCGCAATTGGCACAGCTCCTATTACTAGCTTGATCTCATGATCTACTTCACTTTGAAGCGAGAGTTCTGTTAACTCTTCAGAAGCTACGTCCACGTATCCCTTCAGCCAAGTGACCAAATCACTTTACTTCTTTATCAATATTCATAGTCAAGACAATCGGAAAAAAAAAGTTTTATTCCATTCATATCAGCATAGCCCTTTCGAGGTACAATTATTTCTTGGGGCGATGGAACAAGTTAATACATTAATTCGAGGAGAATAAGATATTATTGCATTCAGCTACAGGAACTGAGTAGTAGTACGGATTGGGGTCATCGATTTTCAGGAATCGATAGTTCATTGGAAGATTAGGGTATCTTTTCCTTTGATATCCCTTCTTCTCATGACGTCCCAAAACCTTGATTCGGTCGGCAGGGATTCTTTGAATCACTTCCCCGTACACATACTTATTCTGGTTAACCCTTCGACCTCCGACCTGTAGGGTCGCGTTTGCATGAGCCTCAACAAAGACGAACAGCTTTACGATCTTCAAACCCTCCATCCACTTGATTCTCTTCAAGTTAATTTGAAGGTACACAGGTTGATAGGCAGTTATGTAATAGATCCCTAAAACACCCATCCATCTCCATTCCACGTACACAGGTGATGGATTGTAAATGCGGTCTAGGATGTTCATCATTTCAATTCTCTGCCTATAATGCGGAGAATGCATTGCCGTCATAAACATGATCCGGAACACCAAAAACTTGTTCCACGCCTCGTAATTCTGCAAGACAGTATTGAAGGTAAGGAAATGTTTGGACAGCAACAATTTCTTTACTTCATTTTTAATGAAATCTCATGAAAACAATTCCATTGTTGGTCGGCTCTGATACCAACTGTAACGTGTCCACTAGAATCCTCTAGGACACGTCTTGGCAGTCCATCGGAAGGCTGTCTAGAGAACTCCGCCCGGCACTCCCATGGAATGTTACGGGCTTTGTAATCTAGGTCTTTCCGCGTCTGCCACGTAGCGGAAGTGTCCTGGCCGTTTCCCACTTAGGATCGACCGGAATTAAGGTTTTCTAGTTTGGTCATTGGCTAGCAGCAACTAGCGTCAGACCCGAGCGAACTACTTTACGCAGAAACGCCAGGTCCGAAGCGGATTCACGCTGCACTTGGTTCAAGGAGAATGGGAAACGAGAGGGATGCAAGGCTCGACCCTCTGCCATAAGGCATAGTCCCATTCCGTTCCCCTAAAACAGCGTGAATTGGGTAATAGTTAATTCTAAGTCATCGTTCTCGTTACTTGTTTTGGAGATGACGATCATCCTCTGTTTGCCGAAGACTTTGAGAAAAGTTCCCGGCTGACCGGGACCACCCATCCATAGGACGGACCCATGGTCCATCCTCCGCACTTTCCTCGGTTTGTTTTAGTTATGTAATTACCTACCACATTAGTTTGACATATAACAAACAGCTTCTTTGATTAACCCTGTTATGCACTGGTTCCTTCACGTAATCTTATCACAGGACATAAAGAAAAACAATGCCAAACAACTTCTTTATTATCATTTTATCCTTTTATCTTTGAAATACAAGGAGTTCCGCCCGTAGGCTTTTCATAATCCGCCCGAAGGCTATCCAGTAATCCACCAGGGATCACTAATCCAAGTTTCCGCCCGTAGACTAGTATGCGGGCCTCGAGATCCAATCCCGAGTCACGTTAGCCTCTTGTGCAGGGCCCGGAAGGCGAGGGATTTACGGCCAGAGCCCCCTCTGGCACCCAAGCGTCCTCCTGCTCCAAGTAGAACTCAACGGAGAGACCTCTCACGGCGGGTTCGGTCCACGTTCCCGGCGCGGTTAACAACCCCCTTGGTTAGGGTCAGGCAGGCAGTCGGGGGTAACTGAAGCTGCCTCTCCCTTCAGGCCTTCAACCTGAAGTATTTAGATATCTTTTCATCCTTTAGTTCATTGAGCAAACAATGCAAACAGTGCTTTCTAAACTGTTACAAGCACAATCAATTCCAATGGTCGTTTAGCTGGCAAACTGTTAAGGAGCGACTCCTTTTCTCCGAATGCAACCCGCATTCGATCCGGAACCAATTGCAACTTGGCAAGATTCCTATCATTCTTGGGTTAGGGTCATACCCTACCAATACTTTAGGTTTTGTTATGGTAGATTCCAGCGACCATATCGCTTCAATCTATTGATTGGTCAATTGCTTCCAGGCAAATACCTAACTTTCCTTTTCCTTAGCAACTATTTCCCAGGAAAGGTGATGTAACAGGATGATTACTCGTCCTTTTGTAGGTTATCTTAGCGCAATAACTTGCCAACATCATTTCCAAGAAATGACAAAACTCTCTTGTGGACAAATCTCAAGTCTATGCGACGTGGCAACTTTTTGTACATGTGTTGTATCTCTTCCACGGGATCATTTCACCCATTGAATGGCGTATTCAGGTTACGGAATTAACTTCAGGCGAGTAGCAGGGTTTAGGGTGTCTTCTTACCCAACCTATTCCTAACTATATTGGTCCACGGTCCTAGGACTTTCCAACCCAGTCGGAGTTTCATCATTTGAACGAATGATCCTTAGGATAAAACCTTAGATCATTTTATGCATGAGCATCCAATTGATTCGACATCTCGTGAATGTGTGTAAGGTCTTTGGGTTTGCGGGTTTTGACTTGGCAACCAGTGTAAAACTAGGTCGAATTCTTATTGCACTAAACCCTAGTTAGCACTTGAGATACCTATCATATCGACCCAACCATGTCCATAAGAATCCTTGTGGTTTAGGTGACTTAGTCAACTCAATATACTTGTCTTGCGTCACGGATGAACCTTTCCTAAAGGTAATAAACTAGATCTAGTGGAGATTAATAGTTACAATTACACCAATGCGTGTAAACATGCGATTCACTGCTTCTACGCATCACATGGTTCACAATAACCCTATCCTTCCTTGCTAAGGTAAAAATGCCTGATAACCTGGACACTAACTTTCCTAGGTCCTACTAGGACTTACATCAAATAGTCAGGCCTACAACCTTATTGTCTATACTTAAAATCTTATGCTTTGTCTCCTAAATGCGGCTCCTAATGAATGACATTTTTGCATGATGACTATGCAATACGCAACGTTCTCCTAGCTACAATGAAGTTCATACAAAACTACAGCTAGTGATAATTTATTCCATTTTACATGCCACTTGCAAGCCCATAAGATAATTTCCGTACTCTCTTCTATTTCTTTTCGGATAATATCTTATGGGTGTTAACTTTTCCTCATGAAATCATTACGAGGAGGATGTTGCCTAACATGCGGCACATACTTATTCCTACCATGTCTAAGAAGAAAAAATGCACTTATAAATTCCATTTCTTTGCCTAAGTAATATATGTTTAGACTCATTACTTTGATAACGTACCAAAATAGCATCATGCAGCTAGTCTCCTAAGGCGGGCAACCCGTTTCAATTTCATGGCATGCTTCAACCTTGCCTATCGTTTCAAGAGATACTTTATCAAATGTCTTTTTACCACTGCCACATGCATTAAAAATAAGCGTAAAAATGCATTCTTCCCTATGGAACTAAGCGCACCTAATCATTTCTTTAAGCGAAAATAAACTTGAAAGAACCTGGACTTGTGGGCTCGGGGAGATATCCACTTGTATGCTCGGAGATGAACCTTCCGCAGGCGCACCTTGTGATCTTTTTGGGGCCATCGTGGGCGTGGTCTCGGCTTCTGGTTAGTCTTTGCGATCTACGAATTGACTTGCCTTGGCATGCAACCTCCCGACCTTTGCCTTTTTCCCTCGTACGCAGGAGATTCCTTTACGAGATTTCGGATAAATGGTGCTTGCGGAAGAGGGCTTTATGAGTTCTTTAGGGAAAACCCGGGTTGGCACGGAATTGATTCACGGATGGCTTGTGGGCTTTGAAGTCTTTTTGCGAAAAGCCTTTTACGAAGGGTCTTGTGGGAGGTCTTTATGGGCTTCACCTTCTCCTCTTCAAAGTCCCGGGGAGGGGGGTATGAACGGGTCTATGGGGATGTAGTGGGAAGGGGGACTTAAGGAAGCCCCCCCCTTAGAAGCTTCTTAAGAAGCTTCTAAGAAGCTTCTAGTCGTCAGCAGCACGTCGATGGGGGGGGGGAAGGGGTCGTGATCCAGGCGGGCGGCGGACTGGCGGACTGCAGCGCGGCGACCTCCTACAGCACGGCGACCTCCTGCTGCAGCACGGCGACCTCCTCCTACAGCCGGCCTCTGTCTGCACGGTCCTCCCCTCTAGCCTCCCCCCCTCTAGCTAGGGGGTGTTTATATAGGCATGGGGGGGGAAAAGGCCTCCACCACGTGGAGGACTCATGGCCTTCCCTCCTCATGCATTCCCTACTCACTCTTCCTTAGGCCATACCTCCCCACACTCCCTCTCCTCCAGCCATGCATCGGCTGGGGGAAGGGATAATTAAAAAAATTTGCCTAAAATTTATCCAATTGTCCCTTCAAAAAGGGTGTTCCCTCGCGACTTTTACGGTCCTCAACCCCAGCCTCTAATTCACAATGTGGAGGCTACATTTTTGGAGCGTGAATGGTATGGATTATGCTCACAATAATACGATGTAGGGGATAACCTTGCACAGGGTTTACACGGCGTGCGGGAAGTTAATATTTACGGTACGCAGTGCGCGGAAATATTACATTCTCTCCCCCTTAGAAGAATCGAGATGTCCTCATCTCGAGATAAACTGGGGATATTGAAGATTGAGAGAGCTTTCATCCATCCAGGTAGCATCCTCTTCGGGATAATCTTTCCACCGGACGAGGCATTCTTTCAAGGTTCTAGATCTCAATTGTCTCTCCCTGACATCTAAAATCTTTTCCGGTCTTAGTTCAAGGACTCCTTGACTAGGCATTACAATTTGTTGGTCATCAAGTACATGATTTGGGTTGGGTACATATTTTTTTAAGAGACTAATATGGAACACATTGTGAACCTTTAGGTTATCAGGAAGTTGCAATTTATAAGCATTGGGTCCCAGGCATTTGAGGATTTTATACGGTCCACAATACCTTGGACTTAGCTTCTTGCATTCACCTAGAGATAGAGGACTCTTTTTCGGCCGTACACGAATGAAGACCATGTCTCCTTCTCCGAAGACCCTCTCTTGGCGTTTCAAATCCGCATATGCCTTTTGTCTATCTTTGGCTGCTTGTATATCTTGTCTTATTGACCTTATTTGGTCATCCATGTCCTCCAACATTTGTCTTGAAGCTTCCACCCTTAGGGTAGGATCAGAAAAATTTAGGGGACTTCGACAATCATGACCATACAATGCCTGGAAAGGGGTCATTTGAATGCTCTGCTGGTAAGAAGCGTTGTAGGCAAATTCTACTGACGGTAAGTACTGAATCCATCTCTTCGGTTCCCGACAGCAGTAAGCCCTAAGCATATCCTCAATGATTTGATTTACTCGCTCTGTTTGTCCATCTGTTTGGGGATGGTAGGCAGTGCTAAAACAGAGTTGAGTTCCAATAGCTTCAAAGATAGCTCTCCAAAATTGTGAAGTGAAGAGAGAGTCTCGATCGCTAATGATCCTTCTAGGTAACCCATGTAGCTTGAATATTTCTTTGATAAACACTCTTGCAATGTCGGAGGCTTTATAGTTTGTCTTTACTGGAATCAGGTGTGCAACCTTAGTAAGCATGTCAACTACAACCATAATGGAGTTGTATCCTCCTTGGACTTGGGGTAAGCCCACCACAAAATCCATACTGATGAATTCCCATTTCATTTGGGGAATGTCAAGTGGTTGTAATTTTCCTGGCATCATGACATGTTCAGCCTTGATACGTTGGCAAGACAAACATTCAGTGACATATTTGAGAACGTCACCTTCGAGTCTCTCCCAATGATAGCTCTTCCTAACTGCATTAAGAGTTTTTGCATAGCCAGGATGTCCCGCGAAAGGGGAATCATGAGCTTCCCATAATATCTTCTGCTTAAGTGACTGGCTTGTTGGTATACATAACCTTGTTCTGTAATAATAGACAAGTCCATTATCAGTGGGAAATTCCCGATACTTAGCTTGTGACTTCAGATTCTGCTCTTTGGTAGCTATTTCTTTTATCATGGTTTGGTAGGCCAAATCATGGCTTGCTTCTTCTTTAGCTAGTTCGAGTATAGGGTTGCTTGGCATAGATACCTTTGTAGCCAGAGATCTGGCCGTTGATGGATTCTGCAAGATTAGGGAGTTTAGGAATGCCTTGCGACTGAGTGCATCGGCAACTACATTCTCTTTCCCCGGTCGATACTCGATTTCAAAATCATACTCCTCCAATACTTCGATCCATCGACGTTGCCTCATGTTGAGCTCGTTCTGGGTAAAAATCCATTTGAGACTCTTATGATCTGTTACTAGAGTAAACTTGTTACCCAACAGGTAGTGTCTCCAAAGCTTTAGAGCATGGATGACAGCTAATAACTCCAGATCATGCGTGGCATAATTCTTTTCATGATTCTTCAATTTCCTTGAAGAGTATGCTACTGGATGACCTTCCTGCATGAGTACACACCCCAAGGCAAGAATGCTGGCATCAGTTACTACCTCGAACTCCTTATTGAGGTCGGGAAGTTTCAGAATAGGTGCTGATGCCAAACATTGCTTCAATTGGTCGAAGCTATTTTGCTCGGGAGTTGACCATGTAACAGAAGTCTGCTTCTTTAGTAAGTCGGTAAGAGGTGCTGCAATCAAAGCACAGTTTTTGATAAAGACCCTATACCATCCTGTCTAGCCAAGAAAACTGCGTATTTCTTTAACGGATACTGGTATTGGCCATTCAAGCACATCTCTGACTTTGGCTGGGTCTACTGATATTCCTTCTGATGATACTATGAATCCTAGATATTCAATCTGACGTTTGAAGAATGCACACTTCTTCATTTTTGCATACAGCTTATGAGACCTCATTGTCTCAAGGACAATCCGTAGTTGAGGTTCATGATCTTCTTCCTGTTTAGAATAGACTAAAATATCATCGAAGAAGACAAGCACGAAATCATCAAGATATGGTCTAAAGATATCCTTTATTAACCTATTGAATGTGGCAGGCACATTCGTAAGCCCTAATCCAGTAGTTGCTTGAGTTGTTCCTTCAACTCAATTGCTTCCGATATAGACATTCTATAGGGTCTCTTCGCAATTGGCACAGCTCCTATTACTAGCTTGATCTCATGATCTACTTCACTTTGAAGCGAGAGTTCTGTTAACTCTTCAGAAGCTACGTCCACGTATCCCTTCAGCCAAGTGACCAAATCACTTTACTTCTTTATCAATATTCATAGTCAAGACAATCGGAAAAAAAAAGTTTTATTCCATTCATATCAGCATAGCCCTTTCGAGGTACAATTATTTCTTGGGGCGATGGAACAAGTTAATACATTAATTCGAGGAGAATAAGATATTATTGCATTCAGCTACAGGAACTGAGTAGTAGTACGGATTGGGGTCATCGATTTTCAGGAATCGATAGTTCATTGGAAGATTAGGGTATCTTTTCCTTTGATATCCCTTCTTCTCATGACGTCCCAAAACCTTGATTCGGTCGGCAGGGATTCTTTGAATCACTTCCCCGTACACATACTTATTCTGGTTAACCCTTCGACCTCCGACCTGTAGGGTCGCGTTTGCATGAGCCTCAACAAAGACGAACAGCTTTACGATCTTCAAACCCTCCATCCACTTGATTCTCTTCAAGTTAATTTGAAGGTACACAGGTTGATAGGCAGTTATGTAATAGATCCCTAAAACACCCATCCATCTCCATTCCACGTACACAGGTGATGGATTGTAAATGCGGTCTAGGATGTTCATCATTTCAATTCTCTGCCTATAATGCGGAGAATGCATTGCCGTCATAAACATGATCCGGAACACCAAAAACTTGTTCCACGCCTCGTAATTCTGCAAGACAGTATTGAAGGTAAGGAAATGTTTGGACAGCAACAATTTCTTTACTTCATTTTTAATGAAATCTCATGAAAACAATTCCATTGTTGGTCGGCTCTGATACCAACTGTAACGTGTCCACTAGAATCCTCTAGGACACGTCTTGGCAGTCCATCGGAAGGCTGTCTAGAGAACTCCGCCCGGCACTCCCATGGAATGTTACGGGCTTTGTAATCTAGGTCTTTCCGCGTCTGCCACGTAGCGGAAGTGTCCTGGCCGTTTCCCACTTAGGATCGACCGGAATTAAGGTTTTCTAGTTTGGTCATTGGCTAGCAGCAACTAGCGTCAGACCCGAGCGAACTACTTTACGCAGAAACGCCAGGTCCGAAGCGGATTCACGCTGCACTTGGTTCAAGGAGAATGGGAAACGAGAGGGATGCAAGGCTCGACCCTCTGCCATAAGGCATAGTCCCATTCCGTTCCCCTAAAACAGCGTGAATTGGGTAATAGTTAATTCTAAGTCATCGTTCTCGTTACTTGTTTTGGAGATGACGATCATCCTCTGTTTGCCGAAGACTTTGAGAAAAGTTCCCGGCTGACCGGGACCACCCATCCATAGGACGGACCCATGGTCCATCCTCCGCACTTTCCTCGGTTTGTTTTAGTTATGTAATTACCTACCACATTAGTTTGACATATAACAAACAGCTTCTTTGATTAACCCTGTTATGCACTGGTTCCTTCACGTAATCTTATCACAGGACATAAAGAAAAACAATGCCAAACAACTTCTTTATTATCATTTTATCCTTTTATCTTTGAAATACAAGGAGTTCCGCCCGTAGGCTTTTCATAATCCGCCCGAAGGCTATCCAGTAATCCACCAGGGATCACTAATCCAAGTTTCCGCCCGTAGACTAGTATGCGGGCCTCGAGATCCAATCCCGAGTCACGTTAGCCTCTTGTGCAGGGCCCGGAAGGCGAGGGATTTACGGCCAGAGCCCCCTCTGGCACCCAAGCGTCCTCCTGCTCCAAGTAGAACTCAACGGAGAGACCTCTCACGGCGGGTTCGGTCCACGTTCCCGGCGCGGTTAACAACCCCCTTGGTTAGGGTCAGGCAGGCAGTCGGGGGTAACTGAAGCTGCCTCTCCCTTCAGGCCTTCAACCTGAAGTATTTAGATATCTTTTCATCCTTTAGTTCATTGAGCAAACAATGCAAACAGTGCTTTCTAAACTGTTACAAGCACAATCAATTCCAATGGTCGTTTAGCTGGCAAACTGTTAAGGAGCGACTCCTTTTCTCCGAATGCAACCCGCATTCGATCCGGAACCAATTGCAACTTGGCAAGATTCCTATCATTCTTGGGTTAGGGTCATACCCTACCAATACTTTAGGTTTTGTTATGGTAGATTCCAGCGACCATATCGCTTCAATCTATTGATTGGTCAATTGCTTCCAGGCAAATACCTAACTTTCCTTTTCCTTAGCAACTATTTCCCAGGAAAGGTGATGTAACAGGATGATTACTCGTCCTTTTGTAGGTTATCTTAGCGCAATAACTTGCCAACATCATTTCCAAGAAATGACAAAACTCTCTTGTGGACAAATCTCAAGTCTATGCGACGTGGCAACTTTTTGTACATGTGTTGTATCTCTTCCACGGGATCATTTCACCCATTGAATGGCGTATTCAGGTTACGGAATTAACTTCAGGCGAGTAGCAGGGTTTAGGGTGTCTTCTTACCCAACCTATTCCTAACTATATTGGTCCACGGTCCTAGGACTTTCCAACCCAGTCGGAGTTTCATCATTTGAACGAATGATCCTTAGGATAAAACCTTAGATCATTTTATGCATGAGCATCCAATTGATTCGACATCTCGTGAATGTGTGTAAGGTCTTTGGGTTTGCGGGTTTTGACTTGGCAACCAGTGTAAAACTAGGTCGAATTCTTATTGCACTAAACCCTAGTTAGCACTTGAGATACCTATCATATCGACCCAACCATGTCCATAAGAATCCTTGTGGTTTAGGTGACTTAGTCAACTCAATATACTTGTCTTGCGTCACGGATGAACCTTTCCTAAAGGTAATAAACTAGATCTAGTGGAGATTAATAGTTACAATTACACCAATGCGTGTAAACATGCGATTCACTGCTTCTACGCATCATATGGTTCACAATAACCCTATCCTTCCTTGCTAAGGTAAAAATGCCTGATAACCTGGACACTAACTTTCCTAGGTCCTACTAGGACTTACATCAAATAGTCAGGCCTACAACCTTATTGTCTATACTTAAAATCTTATGCTTTGTCTCCTAAATGCGGCTCCTAATGAATGACATTTTTGCATGATGACTATGCAATACGCAACGTTCTCCTAGCTACAATGAAGTTCATACAAAACTACAGCTAGTGATAATTTATTCCATTTTACATGCCACTTGCAAGCCCATAAGATAATTTCCGTACTCTCTTCTATTTCTTTTCGGATAATATCTTATGGGTGTTAACTTTTCCTCATGAAATCATTACGAGGAGGATGTTGCCTAACATGCGGCACATACTTATTCCTACCATGTCTAAGAAGAAAAAATGCACTTATAAATTCCATTTCTTTGCCTAAGTAATATATGTTTAGACTCATTACTTTGATAACGTACCAAAATAGCATCATGCAGCTAGTCTCCTAAGGCGGGCAACCCGTTTCAATTTCATGGCATGCTTCAACCTTGCCTATCGTTTCAAGAGATACTTTATCAAATGTCTTTTTACCACTGCCACATGCATTAAAAATAAGCGTAAAAATGCATTCTTCCCTATGGAACTAAGCGCACCTAATCATTTCTTTAAGCGAAAATAAACTTGAAAGAACCTGGACTTGTGGGCTCGGGGAGATATCCACTTGTATGCTCGGAGATGAACCTTCCGCAGGCGCACCTTGTGATCTTTTTGGGGCCATCGTGGGCGTGGTCTCGGCTTCTGGTTAGTCTTTGCGATCTACGAATTGACTTGCCTTGGCATGCAACCTCCCGACCTTTGCCTTTTTCCCTCGTACGCAGGAGATTCCTTTACGAGATTTCGGATAAATGGTGCTTGCGGAAGAGGGCTTTATGAGTTCTTTAGGGAAAACCCGGGTTGGCACGGAATTGATTCACGGATGGCTTGTGGGCTTTGAAGTCTTTTTGCGAAAAGCCTTTTACGAAGGGTCTTGTGGGAGGTCTTTATGGGCTTCACCTTCTCCTCTTCAAAGTCCCGGGGAGGGGGGTATGAACGGGTCTATGGGGATGTAGTGGGAAGGGGGACTTAAGGAAGCCCCCCCCTTAGAAGCTTCTTAAGAAGCTTCTAGTCGTCAGCAGCACGTCGATGGGGGGGGGAAGGGGTCGTGATCCAGGCGGGCGGCGGACTGGCGGACTGGGGGACTGCAGCGCGGCGACCTCCTACAGCACGGCGACCTCCTGCTGCAGCACGGCGACCTCCTCCTACAGCCGGCCTCTGTCTGCACGGTCCTCCCCTCTAGCCTCCCCCCCTCTAGCTAGGGGGTGTTTATATAGGCATGGGGGGGGAAAAGGCCTCCACCACGTGGAGGACTCATGGCCTTCCCTCCTCATGCATTCCCTACTCACTCTTCCTTAGGCCATACCTCCCCACACTCCCTCTCCTCCAGCCATGCATCGGCTGGGGGAAGGGATAATTAAAAAAATTTGCCTAAAATTTATCCAATTGTCCCTTCAAAAAGGGTGTTCCCTCGCGACTTTTACGGTCCTCAACCCCAGCCTCTAATTCACAATGTGGAGGCTACATTTTTGGAGCGTGAATGGTATAGATTATGCTCACAATAATACGATGTAGGGGATAACCTTGCACAGGGTTTACACGACGTGCGGGAAGTTAATATTTACGGTACGCAGTGCGCGGAAATATTACATTCTCTCCCCCTTAGAAGAATCGAGATGTCCTCATCTCGAGATAAACTGGGGATATTGAAGATTGAGAGAGCTTTCATCCATCCAGGTAGCATCCTCTTCGGGATAATCTTTCCACCGGACGAGGCATTCTTTCAAGGTTCTAGATCTCAATTGTCTCTCCCTGACATCTAAAATCTTTTCCGGTCTTAGTTCAAGGACTCCTTGACTAGGCATTACAATTTGTTGGTCATCAAGTACATGATTTGGGTTGGGTACATATTTTTTTAAGAGACTAATATGGAACACATTGTGAACCTTTAGGTTATCAGGAAGTTGCAATTTATAAGCATTGGGTCCCAGGCATTTGAGGATTTTATACGGTCCACAATACCTTGGACTTAGCTTCTTGCATTCACCTAGAGATAGAGGACTCTTTTTCGGCCGTACACGAATGAAGACCATGTCTCCTTCTCCGAAGACCCTCTCTTGGCGTTTCAAATCCGCATATGCCTTTTGTCTATCTTTGGCTGCTTGTATATCTTGTCTTATTGACCTTATTTGGTCATCCATGTCCTCCAACATTTGTCTTGAAGCTTCCACCCTTAGGGTAGGATCAGAAAAATTTAGGGGACTTCGACAATCATGACCATACAATGCCTGGAAAGGGGTCATTTGAATGCTCTGCTGGTAAGAAGCGTTGTAGGCAAATTCTACTGACGGTAAGTACTGAATCCATCTCTTCGGTTCCCGACAGCAGTAAGCCCTAAGCATATCCTCAATGATTTGATTTACTCGCTCTGTTTGTCCATCTGTTTGGGGATGGTAGGCAGTGCTAAAACAGAGTTGAGTTCCAATAGCTTCAAAGATAGCTCTCCAAAATTGTGAAGTGAAGAGAGAGTCTCGATCGCTAATGATCCTTCTAGGTAACCCATGTAGCTTGAATATTTCTTTGATAAACACTCTTGCAATGTCGGAGGCTTTATAGTTTGTCTTTACTGGAATCAGGTGTGCAACCTTAGTAAGCATGTCAACTACAACCATAATGGAGTTGTATCCTCCTTGGACTTGGGGTAAGCCCACCACAAAATCCATACTGATGAATTCCCATTTCATTTGGGGAATGTCAAGTGGTTGTAATTTTCCTGGCATCATGACATGTTCAGCCTTGATACGTTGGCAAGACAAACATTCAGTGACATATTTGAGAACGTCACCTTCGAGTCTCTCCCAATGATAGCTCTTCCTAACTGCATTAAGAGTTTTTACATAGCCAAGATGTCCCGCGAAAGGGGAATCATGAGCTTCCCATAATATCTTCTGCTTAAGTGACTGGCTTGTTGGTATACATAACCTTGTTCTGTAATAATAGACAAGTCCATTATCAGTGGGAAATTCCCGATACTTAGCTTGTGACTTCAGATTCTGCTCTTTGGTAGCTATTTCTTTTATCATGGTTTGGTAGGCCAAATCATGGCTTGCTTCTTCTTTAGCTAGTTCGAGTATAGGGTTGCTTGGCATAGATACCTTTGTAGCCAGAGATCTGGCCGTTGATGGATTCTGCAAGATTAGGGAGTTTAGGAATGCCTTGCGACTGAGTGCATCGGCAACTACATTCTCTTTCCCCGGTCGATACTCGATTTCAAAATCATACTCCTCCAATACTTCGATCCATCGACGTTGCCTCATGTTGAGCTCGTTCTGGGTAAAAATCCATTTGAGACTCTTATGATCTGTTACTAGAGTAAACTTGTTACCCAACAGGTAGTGTCTCCAAAGCTTTAGAGCATGGATGACAGCTAATAACTCCAGATCATGCGTGGCATAATTCTTTTCATGATTCTTCAATTTCCTTGAAGAGTATGCTACTGGATGACCTTCCTGCATGAGTACACACCCCAAGGCAAGAATGCTGGCATCAGTTACTACCTCGAACTCCTTATTGAGGTCGGGAAGTTTCAGAATAGGTGCTGATGCCAAACATTGCTTCAATTGGTCGAAGCTATTTTGCTCGGGAGTTGACCATGTAACAGAAGTCTGCTTCTTTAGTAAGTCGGTAAGAGGTGCTGCAATCAAAGCACAGTTTTTGATAAAGACCCTATACCATCCTGTCTAGCCAAGAAAACTGCGTATTTCTTTAACGGATACTGGTATTGGCCATTCAAGCACATCTCTGACTTTGGCTGGGTCTACTGATATTCCTTCTGATGATACTATGAATCCTAGATATTCAATCTGACGTTTGAAGAATGCACACTTCTTCATTTTTGCATACAGCTTATGAGACCTCATTGTCTCAAGGACAATCCGTAGTTGAGGTTCATGATCTTCTTCCTGTTTAGAATAGACTAAAATATCATCGAAGAAGACAAGCACGAAATCATCAAGATATGGTCTAAAGATATCCTTTATTAACCTATTGAATGTGGCAGGCACATTCGTAAGCCCTAATCCAGTAGTTGCTTGAGTTGTTCCTTCAACTCAATTGCTTCCGATATAGACATTCTATAGGGTCTCTTCGCAATTGGCACAGCTCCTATTACTAGCTTGATCTCATGATCTACTTCACTTTGAAGCGAGAGTTCTGTTAACTCTTCAGAAGCTACGTCCACGTATCCCTTCAGCCAAGTGACCAAATCACTTTACTTCTTTATCAATATTCATAGTCAAGACAATCGGAAAAAAAAAGTTTTATTCCATTCATATCAGCATAGCCCTTTCGAGGTACAATTATTTCTTGGGGCGATGGAACAAGTTAATACATTAATTCGAGGAGAATAAGATATTATTGCATTCAGCTACAGGAACTGAGTAGTAGTACGGATTGGGGTCATCGATTTTCAGGAATCGATAGTTCATTGGAAGATTAGGGTATCTTTTCCTTTGATATCCCTTCTTCTCATGACGTCCCAAAACCTTGATTCGGTCGGCAGGGATTCTTTGAATCACTTCCCCGTACACATACTTATTCTGGTTAACCCTTCGACCTCCGACCTGTAGGGTCGCGTTTGCATGAGCCTCAACAAAGACGAACAGCTTTACGATCTTCAAACCCTCCATCCACTTGATTCTCTTCAAGTTAATTTGAAGGTACACAGGTTGATAGGCAGTTATGTAATAGATCCCTAAAACACCCATCCATCTCCATTCCACGTACACAGGTGATGGATTGTAAATGCGGTCTAGGATGTTCATCATTTCAATTCTCTGCCTATAATGCGGAGAATGCATTGCCGTCATAAACATGATCCGGAACACCAAAAACTTGTTCCACGCCTCGTAATTCTGCAAGACAGTATTGAAGGTAAGGAAATGTTTGGACAGCAACAATTTCTTTACTTCATTTTTAATGAAATCTCATGAAAACAATTCCATTGTTGGTCGGCTCTGATACCAACTGTAACGTGTCCACTAGAATCCTCTAGGACACGTCTTGGCAGTCCATCGGAAGGCTGTCTAGAGAACTCCGCCCGGCACTCCCATGGAATGTTACGGGCTTTGTAATCTAGGTCTTTCCGCGTCTGCCACGTAGCGGAAGTGTCCTGGCCGTTTCCCACTTAGGATCGACCGGAATTAAGGTTTTCTAGTTTGGTCATTGGCTAGCAGCAACTAGCGTCAGACCCGAGCGAACTACTTTACGCAGAAACGCCAGGTCCGAAGCGGATTCACGCTGCACTTGGTTCAAGGAGAATGGGAAACGAGAGGGATGCAAGGCTCGACCCTCTGCCATAAGGCATAGTCCCATTCCGTTCCCCTAAAACAGCGTGAATTGGGTAATAGTTAATTCTAAGTCATCGTTCTCGTTACTTGTTTTGGAGATGACGATCATCCTCTGTTTGCCGAAGACTTTGAGAAAAGTTCCCGGCTGACCGGGACCACCCATCCATAGGACGGACCCATGGTCCATCCTCCGCACTTTCCTCGGTTTGTTTTAGTTATGTAATTACCTACCACATTAGTTTGACATATAACAAACAGCTTCTTTGATTAACCCTGTTATGCACTGGTTCCTTCACGTAATCTTATCACAGGACATAAAGAAAAACAATGCCAAACAACTTCTTTATTATCATTTTATCCTTTTATCTTTGAAATACAAGGAGTTCCGCCCGTAGGCTTTTCATAATCCGCCCGAAGGCTATCCAGTAATCCACCAGGGATCACTAATCCAAGTTTCCGCCCGTAGACTAGTATGCGGGCCTCGAGATCCAATCCCGAGTCACGTTAGCCTCTTGTGCAGGGCCCGGAAGGCGAGGGATTTACGGCCAGAGCCCCCTCTGGCACCCAAGCGTCCTCCTGCTCCAAGTAGAACTCAACGGAGAGACCTCTCACGGCGGGTTCGGTCCACGTTCCCGGCGCGGTTAACAACCCCCTTGGTTAGGGTCAGGCAGGCAGTCGGGGGTAACTGAAGCTGCCTCTCCCTTCAGGCCTTCAACCTGAAGTATTTAGATATCTTTTCATCCTTTAGTTCATTGAGCAAACAATGCAAACAGTGCTTTCTAAACTGTTACAAGCACAATCAATTCCAATGGTCGTTTAGCTGGCAAACTGTTAAGGAGCGACTCCTTTTCTCCGAATGCAACCCGCATTCGATCCGGAACCAATTGCAACTTGGCAAGATTCCTATCATTCTTGGGTTAGGGTCATACCCTACCAATACTTTAGGTTTTGTTATGGTAGATTCCAGCGACCATATCGCTTCAATCTATTGATTGGTCAATTGCTTCCAGGCAAATACCTAACTTTCCTTTTCCTTAGCAACTATTTCCCAGGAAAGGTGATGTAACAGGATGATTACTCGTCCTTTTGTAGGTTATCTTAGCGCAATAACTTGCCAACATCATTTCCAAGAAATGACAAAACTCTCTTGTGGACAAATCTCAAGTCTATGCGACGTGGCAACTTTTTGTACATGTGTTGTATCTCTTCCACGGGATCATTTCACCCATTGAATGGCGTATTCAGGTTACGGAATTAACTTCAGGCGAGTAGCAGGGTTTAGGGTGTCTTCTTACCCAACCTATTCCTAACTATATTGGTCCACGGTCCTAGGACTTTCCAACCCAGTCGGAGTTTCATCATTTGAACGAATGATCCTTAGGATAAAACCTTAGATCATTTTATGCATGAGCATCCAATTGATTCGACATCTCGTGAATGTGTGTAAGGTCTTTGGGTTTGCGGGTTTTGACTTGGCAACCAGTGTAAAACTAGGTCGAATTCTTATTGCACTAAACCCTAGTTAGCACTTGAGATACCTATCATATCGACCCAACCATGTCCATAAGAATCCTTGTGGTTTAGGTGACTTAGTCAACTCAATATACTTGTCTTGCGTCACGGATGAACCTTTCCTAAAGGTAATAAACTAGATCTAGTGGAGATTAATAGTTACAATTACACCAATGCGTGTAAACATGCGATTCACTGCTTCTACGCATCACATGGTTCACAATAACCCTATCCTTCCTTGCTAAGGTAAAAATGCCTGATAACCTGGACACTAACTTTCCTAGGTCCTACTAGGACTTACATCAAATAGTCAGGCCTACAACCTTATTGTCTATACTTAAAATCTTATGCTTTGTCTCCTAAATGCGGCTCCTAATGAATGACATTTTTGCATGATGACTATGCAATACGCAACGTTCTCCTAGCTACAATGAAGTTCATACAAAACTACAGCTAGTGATAATTTATTCCATTTTACATGCCACTTGCAAGCCCATAAGATAATTTCCGTACTCTCTTCTATTTCTTTTCGGATAATATCTTATGGGTGTTAACTTTTCCTCATGAAATCATTACGAGGAGGATGTTGCCTAACATGCGGCACATACTTATTCCTACCATGTCTAAGAAGAAAAAATGCACTTATAAATTCCATTTCTTTGCCTAAGTAATATATGTTTAGACTCATTACTTTGATAACGTACCAAAATAGCATCATGCAGCTAGTCTCCTAAGGCGGGCAACCCGTTTCAATTTCATGGCATGCTTCAACCTTGCCTATCGTTTCAAGAGATACTTTATCAAATGTCTTTTTACCACTGCCACATGCATTAAAAATAAGCGTAAAAATGCATTCTTCCCTATGGAACTAAGCGCACCTAATCATTTCTTTAAGCGAAAATAAACTTGAAAGAACCTGGACTTGTGGGCTCGGGGAGATATCCACTTGTATGCTCGGAGATGAACCTTCCGCAGGCGCACCTTGTGATCTTTTTGGGGCCATCGTGGGCGTGGTCTCGGCTTCTGGTTAGTCTTTGCGATCTACGAATTGACTTGCCTTGGCATGCAACCTCCCGACCTTTGCCTTTTTCCCTCGTACGCAGGAGATTCCTTTACGAGATTTCGGATAAATGGTGCTTGCGGAAGAGGGCTTTATGAGTTCTTTAGGGAAAACCCGGGTTGGCACGGAATTGATTCACGGATGGCTTGTGGGCTTTGAAGTCTTTTTGCGAAAAGCCTTTTACGAAGGGTCTTGTGGGAGGTCTTTATGGGCTTCACCTTCTCCTCTTCAAAGTCCCGGGGAGGGGGGTATGAACGGGTCTATGGGGATGTAGTGGGAAGGGGGACTTAAGGAAGCCCCCCCCTTAGAAGCTTCTTAAGAAGCTTCTAAGAAGCTTCTAGTCGTCAGCAGCACGTCGATGGGGGGGGGGAAGGGGTCGTGATCCAGGCGGGCGGCGGACTGGCGGACTGCAGCGCGGCGACCTCCTACAGCACGGCGACCTCCTGCTGCAGCACGGCGACCTCCTCCTACAGCCGGCCTCTGTCTGCACGGTCCTCCCCTCTAGCCTCCCCCCCTCTAGCTAGGGGGTGTTTATATAGGCATGGGGGGGGAAAAGGCCTCCACCACGTGGAGGACTCATGGCCTTCCCTCCTCATGCATTCCCTACTCACTCTTCCTTAGGCCATACCTCCCCACACTCCCTCTCCTCCAGCCATGCATCGGCTGGGGGAAGGGATAATTAAAAAAATTTGCCTAAAATTTATCCAATTGTCCCTTCAAAAAGGGTGTTCCCTCGCGACTTTTACGGTCCTCAACCCCAGCCTCTAATTCACAATGTGGAGGCTACATTTTTGGAGCGTGAATGGTATGGATTATGCTCACAATAATACGATGTAGGGGATAACCTTGCACAGGGTTTACACGGCGTGCGGGAAGTTAATATTTACGGTACGCAGTGCGCGGAAATATTACATTCTCTCCCCCTTAGAAGAATCGAGATGTCCTCATCTCGAGATAAACTGGGGATATTGAAGATTGAGAGAGCTTTCATCCATCCAGGTAGCATCCTCTTCGGGATAATCTTTCCACCGGACGAGGCATTCTTTCAAGGTTCTAGATCTCAATTGTCTCTCCCTGACATCTAAAATCTTTTCCGGTCTTAGTTCAAGGACTCCTTGACTAGGCATTACAATTTGTTGGTCATCAAGTACATGATTTGGGTTGGGTACATATTTTTTTAAGAGACTAATATGGAACACATTGTGAACCTTTAGGTTATCAGGAAGTTGCAATTTATAAGCATTGGGTCCCAGGCATTTGAGGATTTTATACGGTCCACAATACCTTGGACTTAGCTTCTTGCATTCACCTAGAGATAGAGGACTCTTTTTCGGCCGTACACGAATGAAGACCATGTCTCCTTCTCCGAAGACCCTCTCTTGGCGTTTCAAATCCGCATATGCCTTTTGTCTATCTTTGGCTGCTTGTATATCTTGTCTTATTGACCTTATTTGGTCATCCATGTCCTCCAACATTTGTCTTGAAGCTTCCACCCTTAGGGTAGGATCAGAAAAATTTAGGGGACTTCGACAATCATGACCATACAATGCCTGGAAAGGGGTCATTTGAATGCTCTGCTGGTAAGAAGCGTTGTAGGCAAATTCTACTGACGGTAAGTACTGAATCCATCTCTTCGGTTCCCGACAGCAGTAAGCCCTAAGCATATCCTCAATGATTTGATTTACTCGCTCTGTTTGTCCATCTGTTTGGGGATGGTAGGCAGTGCTAAAACAGAGTTGAGTTCCAATAGCTTCAAAGATAGCTCTCCAAAATTGTGAAGTGAAGAGAGAGTCTCGATCGCTAATGATCCTTCTAGGTAACCCATGTAGCTTGAATATTTCTTTGATAAACACTCTTGCAATGTCGGAGGCTTTATAGTTTGTCTTTACTGGAATCAGGTGTGCAACCTTAGTAAGCATGTCAACTACAACCATAATGGAGTTGTATCCTCCTTGGACTTGGGGTAAGCCCACCACAAAATCCATACTGATGAATTCCCATTTCATTTGGGGAATGTCAAGTGGTTGTAATTTTCCTGGCATCATGACATGTTCAGCCTTGATACGTTGGCAAGACAAACATTCAGTGACATATTTGAGAACGTCACCTTCGAGTCTCTCCCAATGATAGCTCTTCCTAACTGCATTAAGAGTTTTTGCATAGCCAGGATGTCCCGCGAAAGGGGAATCATGAGCTTCCCATAATATCTTCTGCTTAAGTGACTGGCTTGTTGGTATACATAACCTTGTTCTGTAATAATAGACAAGTCCATTATCAGTGGGAAATTCCCGATACTTAGCTTGTGACTTCAGATTCTGCTCTTTGGTAGCTATTTCTTTTATCATGGTTTGGTAGGCCAAATCATGGCTTGCTTCTTCTTTAGCTAGTTCGAGTATAGGGTTGCTTGGCATAGATACCTTTGTAGCCAGAGATCTGGCCGTTGATGGATTCTGCAAGATTAGGGAGTTTAGGAATGCCTTGCGACTGAGTGCATCGGCAACTACATTCTCTTTCCCCGGTCGATACTCGATTTCAAAATCATACTCCTCCAATACTTCGATCCATCGACGTTGCCTCATGTTGAGCTCGTTCTGGGTAAAAATCCATTTGAGACTCTTATGATCTGTTACTAGAGTAAACTTGTTACCCAACAGGTAGTGTCTCCAAAGCTTTAGAGCATGGATGACAGCTAATAACTCCAGATCATGCGTGGCATAATTCTTTTCATGATTCTTCAATTTCCTTGAAGAGTATGCTACTGGATGACCTTCCTGCATGAGTACACACCCCAAGGCAAGAATGCTGGCATCAGTTACTACCTCGAACTCCTTATTGAGGTCGGGAAGTTTCAGAATAGGTGCTGATGCCAAACATTGCTTCAATTGGTCGAAGCTATTTTGCTCGGGAGTTGACCATGTAACAGAAGTCTGCTTCTTTAGTAAGTCGGTAAGAGGTGCTGCAATCAAAGCACAGTTTTTGATAAAGACCCTATACCATCCTGTCTAGCCAAGAAAACTGCGTATTTCTTTAACGGATACTGGTATTGGCCATTCAAGCACATCTCTGACTTTGGCTGGGTCTACTGATATTCCTTCTGATGATACTATGAATCCTAGATATTCAATCTGACGTTTGAAGAATGCACACTTCTTCATTTTTGCATACAGCTTATGAGACCTCATTGTCTCAAGGACAATCCGTAGTTGAGGTTCATGATCTTCTTCCTGTTTAGAATAGACTAAAATATCATCGAAGAAGACAAGCACGAAATCATCAAGATATGGTCTAAAGATATCCTTTATTAACCTATTGAATGTGGCAGGCACATTCGTAAGCCCTAATCCAGTAGTTGCTTGAGTTGTTCCTTCAACTCAATTGCTTCCGATATAGACATTCTATAGGGTCTCTTCGCAATTGGCACAGCTCCTATTACTAGCTTGATCTCATGATCTACTTCACTTTGAAGCGAGAGTTCTGTTAACTCTTCAGAAGCTACGTCCACGTATCCCTTCAGCCAAGTGACCAAATCACTTTACTTCTTTATCAATATTCATAGTCAAGACAATCGGAAAAAAAAAGTTTTATTCCATTCATATCAGCATAGCCCTTTCGAGGTACAATTATTTCTTGGGGCGATGGAACAAGTTAATACATTAATTCGAGGAGAATAAGATATTATTGCATTCAGCTACAGGAACTGAGTAGTAGTACGGATTGGGGTCATCGATTTTCAGGAATCGATAGTTCATTGGAAGATTAGGGTATCTTTTCCTTTGATATCCCTTCTTCTCATGACGTCCCAAAACCTTGATTCGGTCGGCAGGGATTCTTTGAATCACTTCCCCGTACACATACTTATTCTGGTTAACCCTTCGACCTCCGACCTGTAGGGTCGCGTTTGCATGAGCCTCAACAAAGACGAACAGCTTTACGATCTTCAAACCCTCCATCCACTTGATTCTCTTCAAGTTAATTTGAAGGTACACAGGTTGATAGGCAGTTATGTAATAGATCCCTAAAACACCCATCCATCTCCATTCCACGTACACAGGTGATGGATTGTAAATGCGGTCTAGGATGTTCATCATTTCAATTCTCTGCCTATAATGCGGAGAATGCATTGCCGTCATAAACATGATCCGGAACACCAAAAACTTGTTCCACGCCTCGTAATTCTGCAAGACAGTATTGAAGGTAAGGAAATGTTTGGACAGCAACAATTTCTTTACTTCATTTTTAATGAAATCTCATGAAAACAATTCCATTGTTGGTCGGCTCTGATACCAACTGTAACGTGTCCACTAGAATCCTCTAGGACACGTCTTGGCAGTCCATCGGAAGGCTGTCTAGAGAACTCCGCCCGGCACTCCCATGGAATGTTACGGGCTTTGTAATCTAGGTCTTTCCGCGTCTGCCACGTAGCGGAAGTGTCCTGGCCGTTTCCCACTTAGGATCGACCGGAATTAAGGTTTTCTAGTTTGGTCATTGGCTAGCAGCAACTAGCGTCAGACCCGAGCGAACTACTTTACGCAGAAACGCCAGGTCCGAAGCGGATTCACGCTGCACTTGGTTCAAGGAGAATGGGAAACGAGAGGGATGCAAGGCTCGACCCTCTGCCATAAGGCATAGTCCCATTCCGTTCCCCTAAAACAGCGTGAATTGGGTAATAGTTAATTCTAAGTCATCGTTCTCGTTACTTGTTTTGGAGATGACGATCATCCTCTGTTTGCCGAAGACTTTGAGAAAAGTTCCCGGCTGACCGGGACCACCCATCCATAGGACGGACCCATGGTCCATCCTCCGCACTTTCCTCGGTTTGTTTTAGTTATGTAATTACCTACCACATTAGTTTGACATATAACAAACAGCTTCTTTGATTAACCCTGTTATGCACTGGTTCCTTCACGTAATCTTATCACAGGACATAAAGAAAAACAATGCCAAACAACTTCTTTATTATCATTTTATCCTTTTATCTTTGAAATACAAGGAGTTCCGCCCGTAGGCTTTTCATAATCCGCCCGAAGGCTATCCAGTAATCCACCAGGGATCACTAATCCAAGTTTCCGCCCGTAGACTAGTATGCGGGCCTCGAGATCCAATCCCGAGTCACGTTAGCCTCTTGTGCAGGGCCCGGAAGGCGAGGGATTTACGGCCAGAGCCCCCTCTGGCACCCAAGCGTCCTCCTGCTCCAAGTAGAACTCAACGGAGAGACCTCTCACGGCGGGTTCGGTCCACGTTCCCGGCGCGGTTAACAACCCCCTTGGTTAGGGTCAGGCAGGCAGTCGGGGGTAACTGAAGCTGCCTCTCCCTTCAGGCCTTCAACCTGAAGTATTTAGATATCTTTTCATCCTTTAGTTCATTGAGCAAACAATGCAAACAGTGCTTTCTAAACTGTTACAAGCACAATCAATTCCAATGGTCGTTTAGCTGGCAAACTGTTAAGGAGCGACTCCTTTTCTCCGAATGCAACCCGCATTCGATCCGGAACCAATTGCAACTTGGCAAGATTCCTATCATTCTTGGGTTAGGGTCATACCCTACCAATACTTTAGGTTTTGTTATGGTAGATTCCAGCGACCATATCGCTTCAATCTATTGATTGGTCAATTGCTTCCAGGCAAATACCTAACTTTCCTTTTCCTTAGCAACTATTTCCCAGGAAAGGTGATGTAACAGGATGATTACTCGTCCTTTTGTAGGTTATCTTAGCGCAATAACTTGCCAACATCATTTCCAAGAAATGACAAAACTCTCTTGTGGACAAATCTCAAGTCTATGCGACGTGGCAACTTTTTGTACATGTGTTGTATCTCTTCCACGGGATCATTTCACCCATTGAATGGCGTATTCAGGTTACGGAATTAACTTCAGGCGAGTAGCAGGGTTTAGGGTGTCTTCTTACCCAACCTATTCCTAACTATATTGGTCCACGGTCCTAGGACTTTCCAACCCAGTCGGAGTTTCATCATTTGAACGAATGATCCTTAGGATAAAACCTTAGATCATTTTATGCATGAGCATCCAATTGATTCGACATCTCGTGAATGTGTGTAAGGTCTTTGGGTTTGCGGGTTTTGACTTGGCAACCAGTGTAAAACTAGGTCGAATTCTTATTGCACTAAACCCTAGTTAGCACTTGAGATACCTATCATATCGACCCAACCATGTCCATAAGAATCCTTGTGGTTTAGGTGACTTAGTCAACTCAATATACTTGTCTTGCGTCACGGATGAACCTTTCCTAAAGGTAATAAACTAGATCTAGTGGAGATTAATAGTTACAATTACACCAATGCGTGTAAACATGCGATTCACTGCTTCTACGCATCACATGGTTCACAATAACCCTATCCTTCCTTGCTAAGGTAAAAATGCCTGATAACCTGGACACTAACTTTCCTAGGTCCTACTAGGACTTACATCAAATAGTCAGGCCTACAACCTTATTGTCTATACTTAAAATCTTATGCTTTGTCTCCTAAATGCGGCTCCTAATGAATGACATTTTTGCATGATGACTATGCAATACGCAACGTTCTCCTAGCTACAATGAAGTTCATACAAAACTACAGCTAGTGATAATTTATTCCATTTTACATGCCACTTGCAAGCCCATAAGATAATTTCCGTACTCTCTTCTATTTCTTTTCGGATAATATCTTATGGGTGTTAACTTTTCCTCATGAAATCATTACGAGGAGGATGTTGCCTAACATGCGGCACATACTTATTCCTACCATGTCTAAGAAGAAAAAATGCACTTATAAATTCCATTTCTTTGCCTAAGTAATATATGTTTAGACTCATTACTTTGATAACGTACCAAAATAGCATCATGCAGCTAGTCTCCTAAGGCGGGCAACCCGTTTCAATTTCATGGCATGCTTCAACCTTGCCTATCGTTTCAAGAGATACTTTATCAAATGTCTTTTTACCACTGCCACATGCATTAAAAATAAGCGTAAAAATGCATTCTTCCCTATGGAACTAAGCGCACCTAATCATTTCTTTAAGCGAAAATAAACTTGAAAGAACCTGGACTTGTGGGCTCGGGGAGATATCCACTTGTATGCTCGGAGATGAACCTTCCGCAGGCGCACCTTGTGATCTTTTTGGGGCCATCGTGGGCGTGGTCTCGGCTTCTGGTTAGTCTTTGCGATCTACGAATTGACTTGCCTTGGCATGCAACCTCCCGACCTTTGCCTTTTTCCCTCGTACGCAGGAGATTCCTTTACGAGATTTCGGATAAATGGTGCTTGCGGAAGAGGGCTTTATGAGTTCTTTAGGGAAAACCCGGGTTGGCACGGAATTGATTCACGGATGGCTTGTGGGCTTTGAAGTCTTTTTGCGAAAAGCCTTTTACGAAGGGTCTTGTGGGAGGTCTTTATGGGCTTCACCTTCTCCTCTTCAAAGTCCCGGGGAGGGGGGTATGAACGGGTCTATGGGGATGTAGTGGGAAGGGGGACTTAAGGAAGCCCCCCCCTTAGAAGCTTCTTAAGAAGCTTCTAAGAAGCTTCTAGTCGTCAGCAGCACGTCGATGGGGGGGGGGAAGGGGTCGTGATCCAGGCGGGCGGCGGACTGGCGGACTGCAGCGCGGCGACCTCCTACAGCACGGCGACCTCCTGCTGCAGCACGGCGACCTCCTCCTACAGCCGGCCTCTGTCTGCACGGTCCTCCCCTCTAGCCTCCCCCCCTCTAGCTAGGGGGTGTTTATATAGGCATGGGGGGGGAAAAGGCCTCCACCACGTGGAGGACTCATGGCCTTCCCTCCTCATGCATTCCCTACTCACTCTTCCTTAGGCCATACCTCCCCACACTCCCTCTCCTCCAGCCATGCATCGGCTGGGGGAAGGGATAATTAAAAAAATTTGCCTAAAATTTATCCAATTGTCCCTTCAAAAAGGGTGTTCCCTCGCGACTTTTACGGTCCTCAACCCCAGCCTCTAATTCACAATGTGGAGGCTACATTTTTGGAGCGTGAATGGTATGGATTATGCTCACAATAATACGATGTAGGGGATAACCTTGCACAGGGTTTACACGGCGTGCGGGAAGTTAATATTTACGGTACGCAGTGCGCGGAAATATTACATTCTCTCCCCCTTAGAAGAATCGAGATGTCCTCATCTCGAGATAAACTGGGGATATTGAAGATTGAGAGAGCTTTCATCCATCCAGGTAGCATCCTCTTCGGGATAATCTTTCCACCGGACGAGGCATTCTTTCAAGGTTCTAGATCTCAATTGTCTCTCCCTGACATCTAAAATCTTTTCCGGTCTTAGTTCAAGGACTCCTTGACTAGGCATTACAATTTGTTGGTCATCAAGTACATGATTTGGGTTGGGTACATATTTTTTTAAGAGACTAATATGGAACACATTGTGAACCTTTAGGTTATCAGGAAGTTGCAATTTATAAGCATTGGGTCCCAGGCATTTGAGGATTTTATACGGTCCACAATACCTTGGACTTAGCTTCTTGCATTCACCTAGAGATAGAGGACTCTTTTTCGGCCGTACACGAATGAAGACCATGTCTCCTTCTCCGAAGACCCTCTCTTGGCGTTTCAAATCCGCATATGCCTTTTGTCTA
Source organism: Lygodium microphyllum (assembly GCF_053477565.2). Taxonomy (NCBI): domain Eukaryota; kingdom Viridiplantae; phylum Streptophyta; class Polypodiopsida; order Schizaeales; family Lygodiaceae; genus Lygodium; species Lygodium microphyllum. The sequence continues at coordinate 64,559 of NW_028229558.1, read as the reverse complement.
TCTTTGGCTGCTTGTATATCTTGTCTTATTGACCTTATTTGGTCATCCATGTCCTCCAACATTTGTCTTGAAGCTTCCACCCTTAGGGTAGGATCAGAAAAATTTAGGGGACTTCGACAATCATGACCATACAATGCCTGGAAAGGGGTCATTTGAATGCTCTGCTGGTAAGAAGCGTTGTAGGCAAATTCTACTGACGGTAAGTACTGAATCCATCTCTTCGGTTCCCGACAGCAGTAAGCCCTAAGCATATCCTCAATGATTTGATTTACTCGCTCTGTTTGTCCATCTGTTTGGGGATGGTAGGCAGTGCTAAAACAGAGTTGAGTTCCAATAGCTTCAAAGATAGCTCTCCAAAATTGTGAAGTGAAGAGAGAGTCTCGATCGCTAATGATCCTTCTAGGTAACCCATGTAGCTTGAATATTTCTTTGATAAACACTCTTGCAATGTCGGAGGCTTTATAGTTTGTCTTTACTGGAATCAGGTGTGCAACCTTAGTAAGCATGTCAACTACAACCATAATGGAGTTGTATCCTCCTTGGACTTGGGGTAAGCCCACCACAAAATCCATACTGATGAATTCCCATTTCATTTGGGGAATGTCAAGTGGTTGTAATTTTCCTGGCATCATGACATGTTCAGCCTTGATACGTTGGCAAGACAAACATTCAGTGACATATTTGAGAACGTCACCTTCGAGTCTCTCCCAATGATAGCTCTTCCTAACTGCATTAAGAGTTTTTGCATAGCCAGGATGTCCCGCGAAAGGGGAATCATGAGCTTCCCATAATATCTTCTGCTTAAGTGACTGGCTTGTTGGTATACATAACCTTGTTCTGTAATAATAGACAAGTCCATTATCAGTGGGAAATTCCCGATACTTAGCTTGTGACTTCAGATTCTGCTCTTTGGTAGCTATTTCTTTTATCATGGTTTGGTAGGCCAAATCATGGCTTGCTTCTTCTTTAGCTAGTTCGAGTATAGGGTTGCTTGGCATAGATACCTTTGTAGCCAGAGATCTGGCCGTTGATGGATTCTGCAAGATTAGGGAGTTTAGGAATGCCTTGCGACTGAGTGCATCGGCAACTACATTCTCTTTCCCCGGTCGATACTCGATTTCAAAATCATACTCCTCCAATACTTCGATCCATCGACGTTGCCTCATGTTGAGCTCGTTCTGGGTAAAAATCCATTTGAGACTCTTATGATCTGTTACTAGAGTAAACTTGTTACCCAACAGGTAGTGTCTCCAAAGCTTTAGAGCATGGATGACAGCTAATAACTCCAGATCATGCGTGGCATAATTCTTTTCATGATTCTTCAATTTCCTTGAAGAGTATGCTACTGGATGACCTTCCTGCATGAGTACACACCCCAAGGCAAGAATGCTGGCATCAGTTACTACCTCGAACTCCTTATTGAGGTCGGGAAGTTTCAGAATAGGTGCTGATGCCAAACATTGCTTCAATTGGTCGAAGCTATTTTGCTCGGGAGTTGACCATGTAACAGAAGTCTGCTTCTTTAGTAAGTCGGTAAGAGGTGCTGCAATCAAAGCACAGTTTTTGATAAAGACCCTATACCATCCTGTCTAGCCAAGAAAACTGCGTATTTCTTTAACGGATACTGGTATTGGCCATTCAAGCACATCTCTGACTTTGGCTGGGTCTACTGATATTCCTTCTGATGATACTATGAATCCTAGATATTCAATCTGACGTTTGAAGAATGCACACTTCTTCATTTTTGCATACAGCTTATGAGACCTCATTGTCTCAAGGACAATCCGTAGTTGAGGTTCATGATCTTCTTCCTGTTTAGAATAGACTAAAATATCATCGAAGAAGACAAGCACGAAATCATCAAGATATGGTCTAAAGATATCCTTTATTAACCTATTGAATGTGGCAGGCACATTCGTAAGCCCTAATCCAGTAGTTGCTTGAGTTGTTCCTTCAACTCAATTGCTTCCGATATAGACATTCTATAGGGTCTCTTCGCAATTGGCACAGCTCCTATTACTAGCTTGATCTCATGATCTACTTCACTTTGAAGCGAGAGTTCTGTTAACTCTTCAGAAGCTACGTCCACGTATCCCTTCAGCCAAGTGACCAAATCACTTTACTTCTTTATCAATATTCATAGTCAAGACAATCGGAAAAAAAAAGTTTTATTCCATTCATATCAGCATAGCCCTTTCGAGGTACAATTATTTCTTGGGGCGATGGAACAAGTTAATACATTAATTCGAGGAGAATAAGATATTATTGCATTCAGCTACAGGAACTGAGTAGTAGTACGGATTGGGGTCATCGATTTTCAGGAATCGATAGTTCATTGGAAGATTAGGGTATCTTTTCCTTTGATATCCCTTCTTCTCATGACGTCCCAAAACCTTGATTCGGTCGGCAGGGATTCTTTGAATCACTTCCCCGTACACATACTTATTCTGGTTAACCCTTCGACCTCCGACCTGTAGGGTCGCGTTTGCATGAGCCTCAACAAAGACGAACAGCTTTACGATCTTCAAACCCTCCATCCACTTGATTCTCTTCAAGTTAATTTGAAGGTACACAGGTTGATAGGCAGTTATGTAATAGATCCCTAAAACACCCATCCATCTCCATTCCACGTACACAGGTGATGGATTGTAAATGCGGTCTAGGATGTTCATCATTTCAATTCTCTGCCTATAATGCGGAGAATGCATTGCCGTCATAAACATGATCCGGAACACCAAAAACTTGTTCCACGCCTCGTAATTCTGCAAGACAGTATTGAAGGTAAGGAAATGTTTGGACAGCAACAATTTCTTTACTTCATTTTTAATGAAATCTCATGAAAACAATTCCATTGTTGGTCGGCTCTGATACCAACTGTAACGTGTCCACTAGAATCCTCTAGGACACGTCTTGGCAGTCCATCGGAAGGCTGTCTAGAGAACTCCGCCCGGCACTCCCATGGAATGTTACGGGCTTTGTAATCTAGGTCTTTCCGCGTCTGCCACGTAGCGGAAGTGTCCTGGCCGTTTCCCACTTAGGATCGACCGGAATTAAGGTTTTCTAGTTTGGTCATTGGCTAGCAGCAACTAGCGTCAGACCCGAGCGAACTACTTTACGCAGAAACGCCAGGTCCGAAGCGGATTCACGCTGCACTTGGTTCAAGGAGAATGGGAAACGAGAGGGATGCAAGGCTCGACCCTCTGCCATAAGGCATAGTCCCATTCCGTTCCCCTAAAACAGCGTGAATTGGGTAATAGTTAATTCTAAGTCATCGTTCTCGTTACTTGTTTTGGAGATGACGATCATCCTCTGTTTGCCGAAGACTTTGAGAAAAGTTCCCGGCTGACCGGGACCACCCATCCATAGGACGGACCCATGGTCCATCCTCCGCACTTTCCTCGGTTTGTTTTAGTTATGTAATTACCTACCACATTAGTTTGACATATAACAAACAGCTTCTTTGATTAACCCTGTTATGCACTGGTTCCTTCACGTAATCTTATCACAGGACATAAAGAAAAACAATGCCAAACAACTTCTTTATTATCATTTTATCCTTTTATCTTTGAAATACAAGGAGTTCCGCCCGTAGGCTTTTCATAATCCGCCCGAAGGCTATCCAGTAATCCACCAGGGATCACTAATCCAAGTTTCCGCCCGTAGACTAGTATGCGGGCCTCGAGATCCAATCCCGAGTCACGTTAGCCTCTTGTGCAGGGCCCGGAAGGCGAGGGATTTACGGCCAGAGCCCCCTCTGGCACCCAAGCGTCCTCCTGCTCCAAGTAGAACTCAACGGAGAGACCTCTCACGGCGGGTTCGGTCCACGTTCCCGGCGCGGTTAACAACCCCCTTGGTTAGGGTCAGGCAGGCAGTCGGGGGTAACTGAAGCTGCCTCTCCCTTCAGGCCTTCAACCTGAAGTATTTAGATATCTTTTCATCCTTTAGTTCATTGAGCAAACAATGCAAACAGTGCTTTCTAAACTGTTACAAGCACAATCAATTCCAATGGTCGTTTAGCTGGCAAACTGTTAAGGAGCGACTCCTTTTCTCCGAATGCAACCCGCATTCGATCCGGAACCAATTGCAACTTGGCAAGATTCCTATCATTCTTGGGTTAGGGTCATACCCTACCAATACTTTAGGTTTTGTTATGGTAGATTCCAGCGACCATATCGCTTCAATCTATTGATTGGTCAATTGCTTCCAGGCAAATACCTAACTTTCCTTTTCCTTAGCAACTATTTCCCAGGAAAGGTGATGTAACAGGATGATTACTCGTCCTTTTGTAGGTTATCTTAGCGCAATAACTTGCCAACATCATTTCCAAGAAATGACAAAACTCTCTTGTGGACAAATCTCAAGTCTATGCGACGTGGCAACTTTTTGTACATGTGTTGTATCTCTTCCACGGGATCATTTCACCCATTGAATGGCGTATTCAGGTTACGGAATTAACTTCAGGCGAGTAGCAGGGTTTAGGGTGTCTTCTTACCCAACCTATTCCTAACTATATTGGTCCACGGTCCTAGGACTTTCCAACCCAGTCGGAGTTTCATCATTTGAACGAATGATCCTTAGGATAAAACCTTAGATCATTTTATGCATGAGCATCCAATTGATTCGACATCTCGTGAATGTGTGTAAGGTCTTTGGGTTTGCGGGTTTTGACTTGGCAACCAGTGTAAAACTAGGTCGAATTCTTATTGCACTAAACCCTAGTTAGCACTTGAGATACCTATCATATCGACCCAACCATGTCCATAAGAATCCTTGTGGTTTAGGTGACTTAGTCAACTCAATATACTTGTCTTGCGTCACGGATGAACCTTTCCTAAAGGTAATAAACTAGATCTAGTGGAGATTAATAGTTACAATTACACCAATGCGTGTAAACATGCGATTCACTGCTTCTACGCATCACATGGTTCACAATAACCCTATCCTTCCTTGCTAAGGTAAAAATGCCTGATAACCTGGACACTAACTTTCCTAGGTCCTACTAGGACTTACATCAAATAGTCAGGCCTACAACCTTATTGTCTATACTTAAAATCTTATGCTTTGTCTCCTAAATGCGGCTCCTAATGAATGACATTTTTGCATGATGACTATGCAATACGCAACGTTCTCCTAGCTACAATGAAGTTCATACAAAACTACAGCTAGTGATAATTTATTCCATTTTACATGCCACTTGCAAGCCCATAAGATAATTTCCGTACTCTCTTCTATTTCTTTTCGGATAATATCTTATGGGTGTTAACTTTTCCTCATGAAATCATTACGAGGAGGATGTTGCCTAACATGCGGCACATACTTATTCCTACCATGTCTAAGAAGAAAAAATGCACTTATAAATTCCATTTCTTTGCCTAAGTAATATATGTTTAGACTCATTACTTTGATAACGTACCAAAATAGCATCATGCAGCTAGTCTCCTAAGGCGGGCAACCCGTTTCAATTTCATGGCATGCTTCAACCTTGCCTATCGTTTCAAGAGATACTTTATCAAATGTCTTTTTACCACTGCCACATGCATTAAAAATAAGCGTAAAAATGCATTCTTCCCTATGGAACTAAGCGCACCTAATCATTTCTTTAAGCGAAAATAAACTTGAAAGAACCTGGACTTGTGGGCTCGGGGAGATATCCACTTGTATGCTCGGAGATGAACCTTCCGCAGGCGCACCTTGTGATCTTTTTGGGGCCATCGTGGGCGTGGTCTCGGCTTCTGGTTAGTCTTTGCGATCTACGAATTGACTTGCCTTGGCATGCAACCTCCCGACCTTTGCCTTTTTCCCTCGTACGCAGGAGATTCCTTTACGAGATTTCGGATAAATGGTGCTTGCGGAAGAGGGCTTTATGAGTTCTTTAGGGAAAACCCGGGTTGGCACGGAATTGATTCACGGATGGCTTGTGGGCTTTGAAGTCTTTTTGCGAAAAGCCTTTTACGAAGGGTCTTGTGGGAGGTCTTTATGGGCTTCACCTTCTCCTCTTCAAAGTCCCGGGGAGGGGGGTATGAACGGGTCTATGGGGATGTAGTGGGAAGGGGGACTTAAGGAAGCCCCCCCCTTAGAAGCTTCTTAAGAAGCTTCTAAGAAGCTTCTAGTCGTCAGCAGCACGTCGATGGGGGGGGGGAAGGGGTCGTGATCCAGGCGGGCGGCGGACTGGCGGACTGCAGCGCGGCGACCTCCTACAGCACGGCGACCTCCTGCTGCAGCACGGCGACCTCCTCCTACAGCCGGCCTCTGTCTGCACGGTCCTCCCCTCTAGCCTCCCCCCCTCTAGCTAGGGGGTGTTTATATAGGCATGGGGGGGGAAAAGGCCTCCACCACGTGGAGGCCTTTTCCCCATGCCTATATAAACACCCCTAGGCTAAAGAGAGTTAAGGGGAGGACCGCGC